>NW_028327385.1:5000-15000 GCF_031878675.1 Megascapheus bottae
TTAGGGTAAGGGTAAGGGTAGGGGTTAGGGAAAGGGTTAGGGTTAGCATTAAGGTTAGAGTTAGGGTTAGGGTAAGGGTCAGGGTTAGGGTTAGGGTTAGGTTTAGGGTAAGGTTTTAGGGTTAGGGTTAGGGTTAGGGTTAGGGTTAGGTTTAGGGTAAGTGTAAGGGTTAAGGTTAGGGTTAATATTAGGGTTAAGATTAAGGTTAGGGTTAGAATTAGGGTAAGGGTAAGGGTTAGGGTTAGGGTTAGGCGTTAGGGTTAGGGTTAGGGAAAGGGTAAGGTTTAGGGTTAGGTATAGGGTTAGGGGTTAGGTTTAGGGTTAGGGTTAGGGTGAGTGTTAGGGGTTAGGGTTCGGGTTCGGGTTAGGGTAAGTGATAGGATTAGGGTTAGGGTAAGGGTTAGGGTTAGGGTAAGGGTTTAGTGTTAGGGTTAGGGTTAGGGTTAGGGTAAGGGTTAGAGTCAGGGTTAGGGTAAGTGTTAGGGTTAGGGATAGGGTAAGGGTAATGGTTAGAGTTAGGGTTAGGATTAGGGTTACAGTAAGAGTTAGGATTAGGGTTAGGGTTAGGGTTAGTGTAAGGGTAAGGGTTAGGGTTACGGTTAGGGTTATGGTTAGGGTTAGGGTTAGGGTTAGGGTAAGGGTAAGGGTTAGGGTTAGGGTTAGGTTTAGGGTTGGGGTTAATGTTAGGGTTAGGGTTGGGGTAAGGGTAAGGGTTAGGGTTAGGGTTAGGGTAAGGGTTAGTGTTAGGGTTAGGGTTAGGGTTTGGGTTAGGTTTAGGGTTAGGATAAGGGTATTGATTAGTGTTGGGTTTAGGGTTTGGGTTAGGGTTAGGGTTAAGGTTAGGGTTAGCGTTACGGTTAGGGTTAGGATTAGAGTTAGGTTTAGGTTTAGGGTTAGAGTTAGGGTAAGGGTAAGGGTTAGGGTTAAGGTTAGGATTAGAGTTAGGGTTAAGGTTAGGGTTAGGTTTAGGGTTAGGGAAAGGGTAAGGGTTAGGGTTAGTGTTAGGGTTAGGGTAAGGATTAGGGTTAGGGTTTCGGTTAGGGTAAGGTTTAGGTTTAGGGTCCGAGTTAGGGTTAGCATTAAGGTTAGGTTTAGGGTTAGGGTAACGGTAATGGTTAGGGTTAGGGTTAGGTTTAGGTTTAGGTTTAGGGTTAGGGTAAGAGTAAGGGTTAGGGTTAAGGTTAGTGTAAGGGCTAAGGTTAAGATTAAGGGTAGGGTAAGGGTAACGGTAAGTGTTAGGGTTAGGGTTAGGGTTAGGAGTTAGGGTTAGGGTTAGGGTTAGTGTAAGGGTAAGGTTTAGGGTTAGTTTTAGGTTTAGGAGTTAGTGTTAGGGTTAGGGTTAGGGGTTAGGATTCGGGTTAGGGTTAGGGTTAAGGTAAGGGTTAGGGCTAGGGATAGGGTAAGGGTTAGGGTTAGAGTTAGGGTTAGGGTTATCAATAAGGTTAGAGTTAGGGATAGGTTAAGGGTAAAGGTTAGGGTTAGGGTTAGGTTTAGGGTTAGGGTTAGGGTAAGGGTAAGGGTTAGGGTTAGGTTTAGTGTTAGGGTTAGGGCTAGGTTTAGGGTTAGGTTTTGGGTAAGGGTAAGGGTTAAGGTTAGGGTTAGGGTTAGGGTTAGGTTTAGGGTTAGGTTAGGGTAAGGGTAAGGGTTAGGGTTAGGGTTAGGTTTTGGGTTAGGTTTAAGGTTAGGTTTAGGGTTAGGGGTTAGGGTTAGGGTTAGGGTTAGGGTTCGGGTTAGGGTAAGGGTTAGGGTTAATGTTGGGGTAAGGGTAAGTTTTAGGGTTAGGGTTAGGGTTAGTGTTGCGGTAAGGGTAAGGTTTAGGGTTAGGGTTATTGTTAGGGTGAGTGTAAAGTTAAGGGTTAGGATTAGGGTTAGGGTTAGGTTTAGGGTTAGGATTAGGGTAAGGGTAAGGGGTAGTGTTAGGGTAATGGTAAGGGTAAGGGTTAGCGTTAAGGTTAGGGTTAGAGTTACGGTAAGGATAAGGGTTAGGTATAGGGTTAGGGTTTTGTTTAGAGTTAGGGTTAGGGTTAGGGTTAGGTTTAGGGTTAGGGTTAGGGAAAGGGTAAGGGTTAGGGTTAGGGTTAGGGTTAGGTTTAGGTTTAGGTTTAGGGTTAGGGTAGGGGTAAGGGTTAGGGTTAGGTTTAGGGTAAGGGTTAGGGTTAGTGTTGGGGTAAGGGTAAGGTTTAGGGTTAGGGTTAGGGTTAGGGTGAGTGTAAAGTAAAGGGTAGTGTTAGGGTTAGGTTTAGGGTTAGGATTAGGGTAAGGGTAAGGGGTAGGTTTAGGGTAATGGTAAGGGTAAGGGTTAGCGTTAAGGTTAGGGTTAGAGTTAGGGTAAGGGTAAGGGTTAGGTATAGGGTTAGGGTTTTGTTTAGAGTTAGGGTTAGGGTTAGGGTTAGGGTTAGGTTTAGGGTTAGGGTAGGGGTAAGGGTTAGGGTTAGGATTAGGGTTAAGTTTAGGGTTGGGGTTAGGGTTAGGTTTAGGGTAGGGGTAAGGGTTAAGGTTAGGGTTAGGGAAAGGGTAAGGGTTAGGGTAAGGGTAAGGGTTAGAGTAAGGATTAGGGTTAGGTTTAGGGTAAGGGTAAGGGTAGGGGTTAGGGAAAGGGTTAGGGTTAGCATTAAGGTTAGGGTTAGGGTTAGGGTAAGGGTAAGGGTTAGGGTTAGGGTTAGGTTTAGGGTAAGGTTTAGGGTTAGGGTTAGGGTTAGGGTTAGGGTTAGGTTTAGGGTAAGTGTAAGGGTTAAGGTTAGGGTAAATATTAGGGTTAAGATTAAGGTTAGGGTTAGAATTAGGGTAAGGGTAAGGGTTAGGGTTAGGGTTAGGGGTTAGGGTTAGGGTTAGGGTTAGGGAAAGGGTAAGGTTTAGGGTTAGGTATAGGGTTAGGGATTAGGTTTAGGGTTAGGGTTAGAGTTAGGGTAAGGGTAAGGGTTAGGGTTAAGGTTAGGATTAGAGTTAGGGTTAAGGTTAGGGTTAGGTTTAGGGTTAGGGAAAGGGTAAGGGTTAGGGTTAGTGTTAGGGTTAGGGTAAGGATTAGGGTTAGGGTTTCGGTTAGGGTAAGGTTTAGGTTTAGGGTCCGAGTTAGGGTTAGCATTAAGGTTAGGTTTAGGGTTAGGGTAACGGTAATGGTTAGGGTTCGGGTTAGTGTAAGGGCTAAGGTTAAGATTAAGGGTAGGGTAAGGGTAACGGTAAGTGTTAGGGTTAGGGTTAGGGTTAGGAGTTAGGGTTAGGGTTAGGGTTAGTGTAAGGGTAAGGTTTAGGGTTAGTTTTAGGTTTAGGAGTTAGTGTTAGGGTTAGGGTTAGGGGTTAGGATTCGGGTTAGGGTTAGGGTTAAGGTAAGGGTTAGGGCTAGGGATAGGGTAAGGGTTAGGGTTAGAGTTAGGGTTAGGGTTATCAATAAGGTTAGAGTTAGGGATAGGTTAAGGGTAAAGGTTAGGGTTAGGGTTAGGTTTAGGGTTAGGGTTAGGGTAAGGGTAAGGGTTAGGGTTAGGTTTAGTGTTAGGGTTAGGGCTAGGTTTAGGGTTAGGTTTTGGGTAAGGGTAAGGGTTAAGGTTAGGGTTAGGGTTAGGGTTAGGTTTAGGGTTAGGTTAGGGTAAGGCTAAGGGTTAGGGTTAGGGTTAGGTTTAGAGTTTTGCATTAAGTTTAGGGTTAGGGTAAGGGTTAGTGTTAGGGTTAGGGTTAGGGTTAGGGTTAGGTTAAGGATTAGGGTTAGGGTTACGGTTAGCATTAAGGTTAGGGTTAGGGTTAGGGTTAGAATTGCTTAGGGTTAGGGTTAGTGTAAGGGTAGGGGTTAGGTTTAGGGTTAGGGTTAGGGTTAGGGGTTAGGATTAGGGTTACGGTTAGGTTTAGGTTTAGGTTAGGGTAAGGGTAAGGGTTAGGGTTAGGGTTAGGTTTTGGGTTAGGTTTTAAGGTTAGGTTTAGGGTTAGGGGTTAGGGTTAGGGTTAGGGTTAGTGTTCGGGTTAGGGTAAGGGTTAGGGTTAGTGTTGGGGTAAGGGTAAGGTTTAGGGTTAGGGTTAAGGTTAGGGTGAGTGTAAAGTTAAGGGTTAGTGTTAGGGTTAGGTTTAGGGTTAGCATTAGGGTAAGGGTAAGGGGTAGGTTTAGGGTAATGGTAAGGGTAAGGGTTAGCGTTAAGGTTAGGGTTAGAGTTAGGGTAAGGGTAAGGGTTAGGTATAGGGTTAGGGTTTTGTTTAGAGTTAGGGTTAGGGTTAGGTTTAGGGTTAGGGTTACGGAAAGGGTAAGGGTAAGGGTTAGGGTTAGGGATAGGTTTAGGGTTACGGTAGGGGTAAGGGTTAGGGTTAGGGTTAGGGTTAAGTTTAGGGTTGGGGTTAGGGTTAGGTTTAGGGTAGGGGTAAGGGTTAAGGTTAGGGTTAGGGAAAGGGTAAGTGTGAGGGTAAGGGTAAGGGTTAGAGTAAGGATTAGGGTTAGGTTTAGGGTAAGGGTAAGGGTAGGGGTTAGGGAAAGGGTTAGGGTTAGCATTAAGGTTAGAGTTAGGGTTAGGGTAAGGGTCAGGGTTAGGGTTAGGGTTAGGTTTAGGGTAAGGTTTAGGGTTAGGGTTAGGGTTAGGGTTAGGGTTAGGGTTAGGTTTAGGGTAAGTGTAAGGGTTAAGGTTAGGGTTAATATTAGGGTTAAGATTAAGGTTAGGGTTAGAATTAGGGTAAGGGTAAGGGTTAGGGTTAGGGTTAGGGGTTAGGGTTAGGGTTAGGGAAAGGGTAAGGTTTAGGGTTAGGTATAGGGTTAGGGGTTAGGTTTAGGATTAGGGTTAGGGTGAGTGTTAGGGGTTAGGGTTCGGGTTCGGGTTAGGGTAAGTGATAGGATTAGGGTTAGGGTAAGGGTTAGGGTTAGGGTAAGGGTTTAGTGTTAGGGTTAGTGTTAGGGTTAGGGTAAGGGTTAGAGTCAGGGTTAGGGTAAGTGTTAGGGTTAGGGATAGGGTAAGGGTAATGGTTAGAGTTAGGGTTAGGATTAGGGTTACAGTAAGGGTTAGGATTAGGGTTAGGGTTAGGGTTAGTGTAAGGGTAAGGGTTAGGGTTAGGGTTAGGGTTATGGTTAGGGTTAGGGTTAGGGTTAGGGTAAGGGTAAGGGTTAGGGTTAGGGTTAGGTTTAGGGTTGGGGTTAATGTTAAGGTTAGGGTTGGGGTAAGGGTAAGGGTTAGGGTTAGGGTTAGGGTAAGGGTTAGTGTTAGGGTTAGTGTTAGGGTTTGGGTTAGGTTTAGGGTTAGGATAAGGGTATTGATTAGTGTTGGGTTTAGGGTTTGGGTTAGGGTTAGGGTTAAGGTTAGGGTTAGGGTTACGGTTAGGGTTAGGATTAGAGTTAGGTTTAGGTTTAGGGTTAGAGTTAGGGTAAGGGTAAGGGTTAGGGTTAAGGTTAGGATTAGAGTTAGGGTTAAGGTTAGGGTTAGGTTTAGGGTTAGGGAAAGGGTAAGGGTTAGGGTTAGTGTTAGGGTTAGGGTAAGGATTAGGGTTAGGGTTTCGGTTAGGGTAAGGTTTAGGTTTAGGGTCCGAGTTAGGGTTAGCATTAAGGTTAGGTTTAGGGTTAGGGTAACGGTAATGGTTAGGGTTAGGGTTAGGTTTAGGTTTAGGTTTAGGGTTAGGGTAAGAGTAAGGGTTAGGGTTAAGGTTAGTGTAAGGGCTAAGGTTAAGATTAAGGGTAGGGTAAGGGTAACGGTAAGTGTTAGGGTTAGGGTTAGGGTTAGGAGTTAGGGTTAGGGTTAGGGTTAGTGTAAGGGTAAGGTTTAGGGTTAGTTTTAGGTTTAGGAGTTAGTGTTAGGGTTAGGGTTAGGGGTTAGGATTCGGGTTAGGGTTAGGGTTAAGGTAAGGGTTAGGGCTAGGGATAGGGTAAGGGTTAGGGTTAGAGTTAGGGTTAGGGTTATCAATAAGGTTAGAGTTAGGGATAGGTTAAGGGTAAAGGTTAGGGTTAGGGTTAGGTTTAGGGTTAGGGTTAGGGTAAGGGTAAGGGTTAGGGTTAGGTTTAGTGTTAGGGTTAGGGCTAGGTTTAGGGTTAGGTTTTGGGTAAGGGTAAGGGTTAAGGTTAGGGTTAGGGTTAGGGTTAGGTTTAGGGTTAGGTTAGGGTAAGGGTAAGGGTTAGGGTTAGGGTTAGGTTTTGGGTTAGGTTTAAGGTTAGGTTTAGGGTTAGGGGTTAGGGTTAGGGTTAGGGTTAGGGTTCGGGTTAGGGTAAGGGTTAGGGTTAATGTTGGGGTAAGGGTAAGTTTTAGGGTTAGGGTTAGGGTTAGTGTTGCGGTAAGGGTAAGGTTTAGGGTTAGGGTTATTGTTAGGGTGAGTGTAAAGTTAAGGGTTAGGATTAGGGTTAGGGTTAGGTTTAGGGTTAGGATTAGGGTAAGGGTAAGGGGTAGTGTTAGGGTAATGGTAAGGGTAAGGGTTAGCGTTAAGGTTAGGGTTAGAGTTACGGTAAGGATAAGGGTTAGGTATAGGGTTAGGGTTTTGTTTAGAGTTAGGGTTAGGGTTAGGGTTAGGTTTAGGGTTAGGGTTAGGGAAAGGGTAAGGGTTAGGGTTAGGGTTAGGGTTAGGTTTAGGTTTAGGTTTAGGGTTAGGGTAGGGGTAAGGGTTAGGGTTAGGTTTAGGGTAAGGGTTAGGGTTAGTGTTGGGGTAAGGGTAAGGTTTAGGGTTAGGGTTAGGGTTAGGGTGAGTGTAAAGTAAAGGGTAGTGTTAGGGTTAGGTTTAGGGTTAGGATTAGGGTAAGGGTAAGGGGTAGGTTTAGGGTAATGGTAAGGGTAAGGGTTAGCGTTAAGGTTAGGGTTAGAGTTAGGGTAAGGGTAAGGGTTAGGTATAGGGTTAGGGTTTTGTTTAGAGTTAGGGTTAGGGTTAGGGTTAGGGTTAGGTTTAGGGTTAGGGTAGGGGTAAGGGTTAGGGTTAGGATTAGGGTTAAGTTTAGGGTTGGGGTTAGGGTTAGGTTTAGGGTAGGGGTAAGGGTTAAGGTTAGGGTTAGGGAAAGGGTAAGGGTAAGGGTTAGGGTAAGGGTAAGGGTTAGAGTAAGGATTAGGGTTAGGTTTAGGGTAAGGGTAAGGGTAGGGGTTAGGGAAAGGGTTAGGGTTAGCATTAAGGTTAGGGTTAGGGTTAGGGTAAGGGTCAGGGTTAGGGTTAGGGTTAGGTTTAGGGTAAGGTTTAGGGTTAGGGTTAGGGTTAGGGTTAGGGTTAGGTTTAGGGTAAGTGTAAGGGTTAAGGTTAGGGTTAATATTAGGGTTAAGATTAAGGTTAGGGTTAGAATTAGGGTAAGGGTAAGGGTTAGGGTTAGGGTTAGGGGTTAGGGTTAGGGTTAGGGTTAGGGAAAGGGTAAGGTTTAGGGTTAGGTATAGGGTTAGGGGTTAGGTTTAGGTTTAGGGTTAGGGTGAGTGTTAGGGGTTAGGGTTCGGGTTCGGGTTAGGGTAAGTGATAGGATTAGGATTAGGGTAAGGGTTAGGGTTAGGGTAAGGGTTTAGTGTTAGGGTTAGGGTTAGGGTTAGGGTAGGGGTTAGAGTCAGGGTTAGGGTAAGTGTTAGGGTTAGGGATAGGGTAAGGGTAATGGTTAGAGTTAGGGTTAGGATTAGGGTTAGAGTAAGTGTTAGGATTAGGGTTAGGGTTAGGGTTAGTGTAAGGGTAAGGGTTAGGGTTAGGGTTAGGGTTATGGTTAGGGTTAGGGTTAGGGTTAGGGTAAGGGTTAGGGTTAGGGTTAGGTTTAGGGTTGGGGTTAAGGTTAGGGTTAGGGTTGGGGTAAGGCTAAGGGTTAGGGTTAGGGTTAGGGTAAGGGTTAGTGTTAGGGTTAGGGTTAGGGTTTGGGTTAGGTTTAGGTTTAGGGTAAGGGTAAGGATTAGTGTTGGGTTTAGGGTTTGGGTTAGGGTTAGGGTTAAGGTTAGGGTTAGGGTTACGGTTAGGGTTAGGATTAGAGTTAGGTTTAGGTTTAGGTTTAGGGTTAGAGTTAGGGTAAGGGTAAGGGTTAGGGTTAAGGTTAGGATTAGAGTTAGGGTTAAGGTTAGGGTTAGGTTTAGGGTTAGGGAAAGGGTAAGGGTTAGGGTTAGTGTTAGGGTTAGGGTAAGGATTAGGGTTAGGGTTTCGGTTAGGGTAAGGTTTAGGTTTAGGGTCCGAGTTAGGGTTAGCATTAAGGTTAGGTTTAGGGTTAGGGTAACGGTAATGGTTAGGGTTAGGGTTAGTGTAAGGGCTAAGGTTAAGATTAAGGGTAGGGTAAGGGTAACGGTAAGTGTTAGGGTTAGGGTTAGGGTTAGGAGTTAGGGTTAGGGTTAGGGTTAGTGTAAGGGTAAGGTTTAGGGTTAGTTTTAGGTTTAGGAGTTAGTGTTAGGGTTAGGGTTAGGGGTTAGGATTCGGGTTAGGGTTAGGGTTAAGGTAAGGGTTAGGGCTAGGGATAGGGTAAGGGTTAGGGTTAGAGTTAGGGTTAGGGTTATCAATAAGGTTAGAGTTAGGGATAGGTTAAGGGTAAAGGTTAGGGTTAGGGTTAGGTTTAGGGTTAGGGTTAGGGTAAGGGTAAGGGTTAGGGTTAGGTTTAGTGTTAGGGTTAGGGCTAGGTTTAGGGTTAGGTTTTGGGTAAGGGTAAGGGTTAAGGTTAGGGTTAGGGTTAGGGTTAGGTTTAAGGAAAGGGTCAGGTTTAGCATAAGGGTTAGCGTTAGGGTTAGGGTAAGGATTAGCGTTAGGGTGAGGGTTAGGCTAAGGGTTAGGGTTAGGGTTAGGTTTAGAGTTTGCATTAAGTTTAGGGTTAGGGTAAGGGTTAGTGTTAGGGTTAGGGTTAGGGTTAGGGTTAGGTTAAGGATTAGGGTTAGGGTTACGGTTAGCATTAAGGTTAGGGTTAGGGTTAGGGTTAGCAAGGGTAGGGGTTAGGTTAGGGTAGGGTTAGGGTTAGGGGTTAGGATTAGAGTTACGGTTAGGTTTAGGTTTAGGTTAGGGTAAGGGTAAGGGTTAGGGTTAGGGTTAGGTTTTGGGTTAGGTTTAAGGTTAGGTTTAGGGTTAGGGGTTAGGGTTAGGGTTAGGGTTAGTGTTCGGGTTAGGGTAAGGGTTAGGGTTAGTGTTGGGGTAAGGGTAAGGTTTAGGTTAGGGTTAAGGTTAGGGTGAGTGTAAAGTTAAGGGTTAGTGTTAGGGTTAGGTTTAGGGTTAGGATTAGGGTAAGGGTAAGGGGTAGGTTTAGGGTAATGGTAAGGGTAAGGGTTAGCGTTAAGGTTAGGGTTAGAGTTAGGGTAAGGGTTAGGTATAGGGTTAGGGTTTTGTTTAGAGTTAGGGTTAGGGTTAGGTTTAGGGTTAGGGTTAGGGAAAGAGTAAGGGTAAGGGTTAGGGTTAGGGTTAGGGATAGGTTTAGGTTTAGGGTAGGGGTAAGGGTTAGGTATAGGGTTAGGGTTAAGTTTAGGGTTGGGGTTAGGGTTAGGTTTAGGGTAGGGGTAAGGGTTAAGGTTAGGGTTAGGGAAAGGGTAAGGGTTAGGGTAAGGGTAAGGGTAAGAGTAAGGATTAGGGTTAGGTTTAGGGTAAGGGTAAGGGTAGGGGTTAGGGAAAGGGTTAGGGTTAGCATTAAGGTTAGGGTTAGGGTAAGGGTCAGGGTTAGGGTTAGGGTTAGGTTTAGGGTAAGGTTTAGGTTAGGGTTAGGGTTAGGGTTAGGGTTAGGTTTAGGGTAAGTGTAAGGGTTAAGGTTAGGGTTAATATTAGGGTTAAGATTAAGGTTAGGGTTAGAATTAGGGTAAGGATAAGGGTTAGGGTTAGGGTTAGGGTTAGGGTTAGGGTTAGGGAAAGGGTAAGGTTTAGGGTTAGGTATAGGTTAGGGGTTAGGTTTAGGGTTAGGGTTAGGGTGAGTGTTAGGGGTTAGGGTTCGGGTTCGGGTTAGGGTAAGTGATAGGATTAGGGTTAGGGTAAGGGTTAGGGTTAGGGTAAGGGTTTAGTGTTAGGGTTAGGGTTAGGGTTAGGGTAGGGGTTAGAGTCAGGGTTAGGGTAAGTGTTAGGGTTAGGGGTAGGGTAAGGGTAATGGTTAGAGTTAGGGTTAGGATTAGGGTTAGAGTAAGTGTTAGGATTAGGGTTAGGGTTAGGGTTAGTG
>NW_028327385.1:20000-24442 GCF_031878675.1 Megascapheus bottae
TAGGGTTAGGGTTAGGGTTAGGGTTAGGTTTAGGGTAAGTGTAAGGGTTAAGGTTAGGGTTAATATTAGGGTTAAGATTAAGGTTAGGGTTAGAATTAGGGTAAGGGTAAGGGTTAGGGTTAGGGTTAGGGGTTAGGGTTAGGGTTAGGGTTAGGGAAAGGGTAAGGTTTAGGGTTAGGTATAGGGTTAGGGGTTAGGTTTAGGGTTAGGGTTCGGGTGAGTGTTAGGGGTTAGGGTTCGGGTTCGGGTTAGGGTAAGTGATAGGATTAGGATTAGGGTAAGGGTTAGGGTTAGGGTAAGGGTTTAGTGTTAGGGTTAGGGTTAGGGTTAGGGTAGGGGTTAGAGTCAGGGTTAGGGTAAGTGTTAGGGTTAGGGATAGGGTAAGGGTAATGGTTAGAGTTAGGGTTAGGATTAGGGTTAGAGTAAGTGTTAGGATTAGGGTTAGGGTTAGGGTTTGTGTAAGGGTAAGGGTTAGGGTTAGGGTTAGGGTTATGGTTAGGGTTAGGGTTAGGGTTAGGGTAAGGGTTAGGGTAGGTTTAGGTTTAGGGTTGGGGTTAAGGTTAGGGTTAGGGTTGGGGTAAGGGTAAGGGTTAGGGTTAGGGTTAGGGTAAGGGTTAGTGTTAGGGTTAGGGTTAGGGTTTGGGTTAGGTTTAGGGTTAGGGTAAGGGTAAGGATTAGTGTTGGGTTTAGGGTTTGGGTTAGGGTTAGGGTTAAGGTTAGGGTTAGGGTTACGGTTAGGGTTAGGATTAGAGTTAGGTTAGGTTTAGGTTTAGGGTTAGAGTTAGGGTAAGGGTAAGGGTTAGGGTTAAGGTTAGGATTAGAGTTAGGGTTAAGGTTAGGGTTAGGTTTAGGGTTAGGGAAAGGGTAAGGGTTAGGGTTAGTGTTAGGGTTAGGGTAAGGATTAGGGTTAGGGTTTCGGTTAGGGTAAGGTTTAGGTTTAGGGTCCGAGTTAGGGTTAGCATTAAGGTTAGGTTTAGGGTTAGGGTAACGGTAATGGTTAGGGTTAGGGTTAGTGTAAGGGCTAAGGTTAAGATTAAGGGTAGGGTAAGGGTAACGGTAAGTGTTAGGGTTAGGGTTAGGGTTAGGAGTTAGGGTTAGGGTTAGGGTTAGGGTTAGTGTAAGGGTAAGGTTTAGGGTTAGTTTTAGGTTTAGGAGTTAGTGTTAGGGTTAGGGTTAGGGGTTAGGATTCGGTTAGGGTTAGGATTAAGGTAAGGGTTAGGGCTAGGGATAGGGTAAGGGTTAGGGTTAGAGTTAGGGTTAGGGTTATCAATAAGGTTAGAGTTAGGGATAGGTTAAGGGTAAAGGTTAGGTTAGGGTTAGGTTTAGGGTTAGGGTTAGGGTAAGGGTAAGGGTTAGGGTTAGGTTTAGTGTTAGGGTTAGGGCTAGGTTTAGGGTTAGGTTTTGGGTAAGGGTAAGGGTTAAGGTTAGGGTTAGGGTTAGGGTTAGGTTTAAGGAAAGGGTCAGGTTTAGCATAAGGGTTAGCGTTAGGGTTAGGGTAAGGATTAGCGTTAGGGTGAGGGTTAGGCTAAGGGTTAGGGTTAGATTTAGAGTTTGCATTAAGTTTAGGGTTAGGGTAAGGGTTAGTGTTAGGGTTAGGGTTAGGGTTAGGGTTAGGTTAAGGATTAGGGTTAGGGTTACGGTTAGCATTAAGGTTAGGGTTAGGGTTAGGGTTAGCATTGCTTAGGGTTAGGGTTAGTGTAAGGGTAGGGGTTAGGTTTAGGGTTAGGGTTAGGGTTAGGGGTTAGGATTAGAGTTACGGTTAGGTTTAGGTTTAGGTTAGGGTAAGGGTAAGGGTTAGGGTTAGGGTTAGGTTTTGGGTTAGGTTTAAGGTTAGCTTTAGGGTTAGGGGTTAGGTTAGGGTTAGGGTTAGTGTTCGGGTTAGGGTAAGGGATAGGGTTAGTGTTGGGGTAAGGGTAAGGTTTAGGGTTAGGGTTAAGGTTAGGGTGAGTGTAAAGTTAAGGGTTAGTGTTAGGGTTAGGTTTAGGGTTAGGATTAGGGTAAGGGTAAGGGGTAGGTTTAGGGTAATGGTAAGGGTAAGGGTTAGCGTTAAGGTTAGGGTTAGAGTTAGGGTAAGGGTAAGGGTTAGGTATAGGGTTAGGGTTTTGTTAGAGTTAGGGTTAGGGTTAGGTTTAGGGTTAGGGTTAGGGAAAGAGTAAGGGTAAGGGTTAGGGTTAGGGTTAGGGATAGGTTTAGGTTTAGGGTAGGGGTAAGGTTAGGTATAGGGTTAGGGTTAAGTTTAGGGTTGGGGTTAGGGTTAGGTTTAGGGTAGGGGTAAGGTTAAGGTTAGGGTTAGGGAAAGGGTAAGGGTTAGGGTAAGGATAAGGGTTAGAGTAAGGATTAGGGTTAGGTTTAGGGTAAGGGTAAGGGTAGGGGTTAGGGAAGGGTTAGGGTTAGCATTAAGGTTAGGGTTAGGGTTAGGGTAAGGGTCAGGGTTAGGGTTAGGGTTAGGTTTAGGGTAAGATTTAGGGTTAGGGTTAGGGTTAGGGTTAGGGTTAGGTTTAGGGTAAGTGTAAGGGTTAAGGTTAGGGTTAATATTAGGGTTAAGATTAAGGTTAGGGTTAGAATTAGGTAAGGGTAAGGGTAAGGGTTAGTAGGGTTAGGGGTTAGGGTTAGGGTTAGGTTAGGGAAAGGGTAAGGTTTAGGGTTAGGTATAGGGTTAGGGGTTAGGTTTAGGGTTAGGGTTCGGGTGAGTGTTAGGGGTTAGGGTTCGGGTTCGGGTTAGGGTAAGTGATAGGATTAGGATTAGGGTAAGGGTTAGGGTTAGGGTAAGGGTTTAGTGTTAGGGTTAGGGTTAGGGTTAGGGTAGGGGTTAGAGTCAGGGTTAGGGTAAGTGTTAGGGTTAGGGATAGGGTAAGGGTAATGGTTAGAGTTAGGGTTAGGATTAGGGTTAGAGTAAGTGTTAGGATTAGGGTTAGGGTTAGGGTTAGTGTAAGGGTAAGGGTTAGGGTTAGGGTTAGGGTTATGGTTAGGGTTAGGGTTAGGGTTAGGGTAAGGGTTAGGGTTAGGTTTAGGTTTAGGGTTGGGGTTAAGGTTAGGGTTAGGGTTGGGGTAAGGGTAAGGGTTAGGGTTAGGGTTAGGGTAAGGGTTAGTGTTAGGGTTAGGGTTAGGGTTTGGGTTAGGTTTAGGTTAGGGTAAGGGTAAGGATTAGTGTTGGTTTAGGGTTTGGGTTAGGGTTAGGGTTAAGGTTAGGGTTAGGGTTACGGTTAGGGTTAGGATTAGAGTTAGGTTTAGGTTTAGGTTTAGGGTTAGAGTTAGGGTAAGGGTAAGGGTTAGGGTTAAGGTTAGGATTAGAGTTAGGGTTAAGGTTAGGGTTAGGTTTAGGTTAGGGAAAGGGTAAGGGTTAGGGTTAGTGTTAGGGTTAGGGTAAGGATTAGGGTTAGGGTTTCGGTTAGGGTAAGGTTTAGGTTTAGGGTCCGAGTTAGGGTTAGCATTAAGGTTAGGTTTAGGGTTAGGGTAACGGTAATGGTTAGGGTTAGGGTTAGTGTAAGGGCTAAGGTTAAGATTAAGGGTAGGGTAAGGGTAACGGTAAGTGTTAGGGTTAGGGTTAGGGTTAGGAGTTAGGGTTAGGGTTAGGGTTAGGGTTAGTGTAAGGGTAAGGTTTAGGGTTAGTTTTAGGTTTAGGAGTTAGTGTTAGGGTTAGGGTTAGGGGTTAGGATTCGGGTTAGGGTTAGGATTAAGGTAAGGGTTAGGGCTAGGGATAGGGTAAGGGTTAGGGTTAGAGTTAGGGTTAGGGTTATCAATAAGGTTAGAGTTAGGGATAGGTTAAGGTAAAGGTTAGGGTTAGGGTTAGGTTTAGGGTTAGGGTTAGGGTAAGGGTAAGGGTTAGGGTTAGGTTTAGTGTTAGGGTTAGGGCTAGGTTTAGGGTTAGGTTTTGGTAAGGGTAAGGGTTAAGGTTAGGGTTAGGGTTAGGGTTAGGTTTAAGGAAAGGGTCAGGTTTAGCATAAGGGTTAGCGTTACGGTTAGGGTAAGGATTAGCGTTAGGGTGAGGGTTAGGCTAAGGGTTAGGGTTAGATTTAGAGTTTGCATTAAGTTTAGGGTTAGGGTAAGGGTTAGTGTTAGGGTTAGGGTTAGGGTTAGGGTTAGGTTAAGGATTAGGGTTAGGGTTACGGTTAGCATTAAGGTTAGGGTTAGGTTAGGGTTAGCATTGCTTAGGGTTAGGTTAGTGTAAGGGTAGGGGTTAGGTTTAGGGTTAGGGTTAGGGTTAGGGGTTAGGATTAGAGTTACGGTTAGGTTTAGGTTTAGGTTAGGGTAAGGGTAAGGGTTAGGGTTAGGGTTAGGTTTTGGGTTAGGTTTAAGGTTAGGTTTAGGGTTAGGGGTTAGGGTTAGGGTTAGGGTTAGTGTTCGGGTTAGGGTAAGGGATAGGGTTAGTGTTGGGGTAAGGGTAAGGTTTAGGGTTAGGGTTAAGGTTAGGGTGAGTGTAAAGTTAAGGGTTAGTGTTAGGA
>NW_028327386.1:0-12500 GCF_031878675.1 Megascapheus bottae
TCCCTAACCTTAACCCTAACCCTAACCGTAACCCTAACCCTACCCTAACCCTAACCCTAACCCTAAACCTACCCCTAACCCTAACCATAACCCTTACCCTAGCAATAACGCTAACCCTAACCGTAACCCTAAACCTACCCCTAACTCTAACCTTAACCCTACCCCTAACCCTACCCCTAACCCTAACCCTAACCCTAACCGTACGCTAACCCTAACCCTAACCCTACCCCTAACGCTAACCCTAACCCTAACCCTAACCCTAACAATAACCCAAACCCTACCCCTTACCCTAACCCAAGCCCTACCCCGACCCCTAACCCTAACCCTACCCCCTAAAACTAACCCTAACCCTAACCCTAACCCTAGCCCTGGCCCTAACCATAACCCTAACCCGAAACCTAGCCCTAGTCCTAACCATAAACCTAAACCTAACCCGAGCCCTAGCCCGAGCCCTAACCCTAACCCTAACCCTAACCCTAGCCCTAAACCTACCCCTAACCCTACCCCTAACCCTAATCCTCACCCTAACCCTAACCCTAACCCTAGCCCAAGCCCTAACCCTAAACCTAACCCTAACCCTAGCCCTAGCTCTTACCCTAACCCTAAACCTAACCCTAGCGCTAGCCCTAATCCTAACCCTAAACCTAAACCTAACCCTAGCCCTCGCCCTAACCCTAACCCTTCCTCGAACCCTAGCCCTAGTCCT
Source organism: Megascapheus bottae (assembly GCF_031878675.1). Lineage (NCBI taxonomy): Eukaryota > Metazoa > Chordata > Mammalia > Rodentia > Geomyidae > Megascapheus > Megascapheus bottae. The sequence goes on from NW_028327386.1 coordinate 707, forward strand.
AACCCTAAACCTAACCCTACCCCTAACCCTACCCATAACCGTAACCCTAACCCTAACCCTAACACTACCCTTACCCTAATCCTACACCTAACCCGACCCCTAACCCTAACGATAACCCTAACCCTAACAATACCCCTAACCCTAATCCAACCCTAACCCTACGCCTAACCCTAACCCTAACCCTACTATAAACCTTACCCTAACCGTTACCCTAACCCTACCGCTAATCCTAACCCTAACCCTTACCCTAACCCTACCCCTAACCCTAACCCTATCCCTCACCCTAACCCTAATCCTACAATTAACCCTAACCCTAAACCTACACCTACCCCTACACCTAACCCTCACGCTATCCCTTACCCTAACCCTAACTCTAACCCTACCCCTACCCCTACCCCTACCCCTACCCCTAACCCAAACCCTAACCCTAACTCTACACCTAACCCTATCCCTAACCCTAACCCTAACTCTAACCCTACCCCTACCCCTACCCCTAACTGTAAACCTAACCCTAACCGTAGCCCATGCCCTAACCCTAACCCTAACCCTAACCCTAGCCTTAGCTCTAACCCTAACCCTAACGCTAACCCTGGCCCCAGCCCTCACGCTAACCCTAACCCTAAACCTAACCGTAGCCCTGGCCCTAATCCTAACCTTACCCCGAACCCTAGCCATAGTCCTAACAATAAACCTAACCCTAAAACTAGCCCTAGCCCAAGCCCTAAACCTAACCCCATCCCTAGCCCTAGTCCTAACCCTAACCCTAACCCTAGCCCTAACCCTAACCCTAACCCTAACCCGAACCCTAAACCTACCCCTAAACCTAACCCCAACCCCAACCCCAACCCTAACCCAAACCCTAACCCTACCCCTAATGCTAACCCTAAACCTAACCCTACCCCTATCCCTAACCGTAACCCTAACTCTACACCTAACCGTAACCCTAACCCTAACCCTAACCTAAACTTAACCCTACCCGTGACCATAACCATAACCCTAACCCTGACCATAACCGTAACGCTAACCCTAATCCTACCACTACCCCTCATGGTAACCCTAACCCTAAACCGACCCCTAATCCTAATCCTAACCCTAATCCTAACCCCTACCCCTAACCCTAACGTTAACCCTAACCATAACTGTAACCCTACCCCTAAAGCTACACCTACCCCTAACCCTACCCCTACCCCTACCCCTAACCCTAACCCTAACCCTAGCCCTAACATTAACCCTATCGCTAACCTAACCCTAGCCCCAGCCCTAACCTTAAATCTAAACCTAACCCTAGACCTAGCCCTAACCCTAACCCTAACCCTAACCCTTGTCCTAGCCCTCACCCTCACGCTAACCCTAACCCTAACCCTAGCTCTGGCCCTAACCATCACCCTAACCCGAAACCTAGCCCTAGTCCTAACCATAAACCTAACCCTAACCCTAACCCTAGCCCTCCCCTAACCATAACCCTAACCGAAACCTAGCCCTAGTCCTAACCATAAACCTAACCCTAACCCGAGCCCTAGCCCGAGCCCTAACCCTAACCCTAACCCTAGCCCTAGCCCTAACCCTAACCCTAACCCTAACCCTAACACTAACACTTACCGTAGCCTTAACCCTAACCCTAACGCTAACCCGAACCCTAACCCTAACCCTACACCTAACCCCAACTCCAACCCCAACCCTAACCCTAACCCTAACCCTAACCTCACCACTAACCCTAACTCTAACCCTAACTCTAACTTAACCCTACCCCTAACCATAACCCTACATCGAAACCTAACCCTTCCCCTACCCATAACCCTAACCCTATCCCTAACCCTAAACCAAACCCTATCCCTACACCTACCCCTAACCCTAACCCTAAACTTAACCCTACCCCTGACCACACCCCTAACCCTACCCCTATCCCTACCCCTACCCCTACCCCTAACCCTAACCCTACCTCTAACCCTAACCCTAACCCAAAACCTGCACCTAAACCTACCCCTAACAGCTAACCCTAACCCTAACCTTACCCCTAACCCAAACCCTAACCCTAACCTAACCCTAACCCTAAAATGACACCAAACCCTAACCCTACTTCTAACCCTAACCCTAACCCTAAACCTAAACCAAACCCTACTCCTATCCCGAACCTTAACCCTATCCATGACCTTAACCATACCCCTGACCCTACCCCTACCCCTAACCCTAACCCAAAACCTAACCCTACACCTACGCCTTACCATAACCCTACCCCTAACCATACACCTAACCCTAAACCTAACCCTACTCCTAACACTAACTATAACCCAAAACTAACCCTACACCTACGCCTTACCCTAACCCTAATCCTAACCCTACCCCTAACGCTAACCCTAACCCAAGTCCTAACCCTAACCCTAACCCTACACCTAACCTACACTTAGCCCTACCCCTAACCTACCCCTCACCCTAACCCTAACCCTACCTCTAACCCAAACCCTAACTCAAAACCTGCCTTTAAACCTACCCCTAACCCTAACCCTAACCCTAACCCTAACCTTACCCCTAACCCTAACCCTAAGCCTACCCTAACCCTAACCCTAAAATGAAACCTAACCCTACCCCTACTCCTAACCCTAACCCTAACACTAAACCAAAACCTAACCGTACCCCTAACCCTAACCCTATCCCTAACCTTAACCGTACCCCTTACCCTACCCCTAAACCTAACCCTAACAAAAACCTAATCCTACCCCTACGCCTTACCATAACCCTAACCCTAACCCTAACCCTAAAAACCTAACCCTACCCCTACCCCTAACCCTAAACCTAACCCTAACCCTACCTCTAACCCTACACCTACCAGTAACCCTAACCCTAAACCTAACCCTAAACCTAAGCCAAATCCTAACCCCAAACCTACCCATAAACCTAACCCTAACTCTAACCCTAACCCTACCCATAAACCGAAACCTACCCCTAAACCTAACCCTAACCCTAACCCTAAACCTACCCATAAACCTAACCCTAACCTTAACCCTAACCCTTACCCTAAGCTGCTAAGCCTAACCCTAACAATAACCCTAAACCTAACCCTACCCCTAAACCTAACCCTAACCCTAAACCTAACCCTACACCTAACCCTAACCCTAACCCTAACTCTACCCCTATCCCTACCCTTAACCCTAACCCTAAACCTAACTCTACCCATACCCCTACCCCTAATGGTAACCCTAACCCTAACCTTAACCCTACCCCAACCCCTACCACTACACCTAACCCGACCCCTAACCCTAACCCAAACTGTAACCCTAGCCCTAACCCTAACCCTAACCTAGCCCTAACCCTAACCATACTCCTACCTCTAACCCTAACCCTAACCCTAACCCTACCCCTACCCCTACCCCTAACCCTACCACTAACCCTAACCCTACCCGTAACCCTAACCCTTACCCTAAAATTACACCTAACCCTAATACTAACCCTAACCCTAACCCAACCACTAACCCTAATTGTAACACTACCCCTAACCCTACCACTAGCCCTAACCCTAACCCTAACCCTACCCCTAACCCTAACACTAAACCTACCCTTAACCGTAACCCTAACCCAAACCTAACCCTACCCATAACGTTAACCCTAGCCCTAACCCTAACCTAACCCTAACCGTAACCCTAACACTAACCCAATTCTACCCAAACCATAACCCTAACCCTAACCCTAAACCTACCCCTAACGCTAACCCTACCCCTACCCCTAACCTAACCCTAACCCTACCCCTGCCCGTAACAATAACCCTAACCCTAACCCTAACCGTAATGCTAACCCTAACCCTAACCCTACCCCTAATGCTAACCCTAACCCTAACCCTAACCCTAACCCTACCCCTTCCCCTAACCCTAGCCCTACCCCTACCCCTAACCCTAATCCTACCCCTAAACCTAACCATAACCCTAACCCTAACCCTTCCCCTAAACCTAACCTTAAAACTAACCCTAAACCTACCCCTAAACGTAACCCTAACCCTAACCTTTACCCTAACTCTAAATCTAACCCTACCCCTACTCCTAATCCTAACGCTAACCCTAACCCTAACCCTAACGCTACCCCTACCTCTAACCCTACCCCTAACCCTACCCCTACCCCTAACCATAACCCTAAGCCTAACCCTTGCCCTAGACTTAACCCTAAACCTAACCCTAACCCTAGCCCTAGCATGAACCCTAACGCTAACCCTAAACCTAACCCTAACCCTAGCCCTAACCCTAACCCTAACCCTAAACCTATCCCAAGCCCTGGCCCTAACCCTAACCCTAACCCGAACTGTAGCCCTAGTCCGAACCGTAAACCGAAACCTAACCCTAGACCTAGCCCAAGCCCTAACCCTAAACCAAACACTAGCCCTAGCCCTAGCCCTAACCCTAACCCTAACCCTAACCCTAACCGTACCCTAAACCTACCCCTACCCCTAACCCTAAACCTGCCCCTGCACCTAACCCTATCCCTAACCCCACCGCTAACCCTAACCCTAACCCTAACCGTAACCGTAACCCTAAACCTAACCCAACCCCTAACGCTATCCCTAACCCTACCCCTAGACCTAAACCTAACCCTACCCCTAACGCTAAACCTAACCCTAAACCTAACCTAAACCTATCCCTAACCCTAACCATAAACCTAAACCTAACCCTACACCTAACCCTACCCCTAACGCTAACCCTACCACTAACCCTAACCCTACCCCTACCCCTAACCCTAACCCTAACCCTACCCCTAACACTAACCCTAACCCTAACCCTAACCCTACCCCTAACCCTAACAATACCCCTAACCCTAATCCAACCCTAACCCTACGCCTAACCCTAACCCTAACCCTACCATAAACCTTACCCTAACCGTTACCCTAACCCTACCGCTAAACCTAACCCTAACCCTTACCCTAACCCTGCCCCTAACCCTAACCCTAATCCTCAACCTAACCCTACCCCTAAACCTACGCTTAACCCTAACCCTAAACCTACCCCTAACCCTACCCCTAACCCTCATGCTAACCCTAACCCTAAACCTAACCCTAACCCTAGCCCTAGCCCTAACCCTAATCCTAACCCTAAACCTAACCATAGCCTTGGCCCTAACCCTAACCCTACCCCGAACCCTAGCCCTAGCCCTAACCCTAAACCTACCCCTATCCCTAACACTACCCGTAACCCTAACCCTAACCCTAACCCTACCCTAACCCTACCCCTACCACTAACCCTATCCCTATCCCTAACCCTAACGCTAACCGTAACAATAACCGTACCCCTAACGCTAACCCTAACCCTAACAATAAACCTACACCTAACGCTAACCCTAACCCTAACCCTACCCTTAATCCTAACCCTACCCCTAACCCTAACCCTTCCCCTAACCCTAACCATAACCCTAACCCTAAACCTAGTCCTAACCCTACTCCTAAACCTAACCCTAACCCTACCCCTAACCTACCCCTACCCCTAACCCTACCCCTAACCGTAACCCTAATCCTAACCCTAACCCTAACCCTAACCCTGCCCTAACACTAACATTACCCCTCACTCTACCCCTAACCATAACCCTAACCGTAAGCCTAACCCTAAACCTAACCTAACCCTAACACCAGCCCTACCCCTAACCCTAAACCTAACCCTAGGCCTAGCCCTAACCCTAACCCTAACACTAACCCTAGGCCTAGCCATCACCCTAACCCTAACCCTAACCCTAAACCTAGCCCTGGCCCTAACCATAACCTAACCCAAAACCTAGCCCTAGTCCTAACCATACAACTAACCCTAACCCGAGCCCTAGCCCGAGCCCTAACCCTAACCCTAACCCTAGCCCTAGCCCTAACCCTAACCCTAACCCTAACCCTAAAACTAACCCTAGCCTTAACCCTAACCCTAACGGTAACCCGAACCCTAACCCTAACCCTACCCCTAACCTCAACTCCATCCCCAACCCTAACCCTAACCCTAAATAACCCCTAACCATAACCCTAACCCTAACGCTAACCCAACCCCTAAACCTAACCCTAACCCTACCCGAAACCCTAACCGTAACCCTAACTCTAACCCCAAAACCTAACCCTAACACTAACCCTAAACCCAACCCCAACCCAAACCCTACCCAGACCGCTAACCCTAACCCTGAACCTAAACCTACCCCTAAACATAAACCTAACCCTAACCCTACTCCTAACCCTAACCCTAACCACACCCCTACCCCTAACACAATCCCTAACTCTAACCCTAACCCTACCCCTAACCCTAACACTAAATCGAAACCTAATCCTTCTCCTACCCCTACCCCTAACCCTATCCCTAACCCTAAACCAAAACCTATCCCTACCCCTAACCCTATCGCTCACCCTCAAACTAACAGTAACCTTACCCCTAACCCTAAACCAAAACCTGCCCCTAACCCTACCCGTAACTCTAACCCTAACCCTAACCCTAACCTTACCCCTAACTCTAACCCTAACCCTACCCTAACCCTAACCCTAAAATGACACCTAACCCTACCCCTACTCCTAACCCTAACCCTAACCCTAACCTTAACCGTAACCCTAACCCTAACCCTACCCTAACCCTAACACTAACCCTACCCCTCACCCTACCGCTAACCCTAACCCTAACCCTACCAATTACGCTAACCCTAACCTTAACCCTAAACCTACCCCTAACGCTAACCCTAACCCTAACCCTAACCCTACCCCTAACCTTACCCCTAACGCTAACCCTAACCCTTCCCCTAAACCTAACCATAACCCTAACCCTACCCCTAACTGTAACCCTAACCCTATCCCGAACGCTAACCCTAACCCTAACCCTCACCCTAACTGTACCCCTAACCCTAACCCTAACTCTATCCCTAACCCTAACCCTAACCCTAACCAAAACTCTAACCCTAAATGTAACCCTACTCCTACCGTAACCCTAACACTAACGCTAACCCTACCCCTAACCCTAACCTAACCCCAACTGTACCCCTGACTGTATCCATAACCCTAAACCGAACCCTAACCCTACCGCTAAACCTAACCCTAAACCTACCCCTAACGCTAACTCTAACCCTAACCCTAACCATACCACTACCCCAAATCCAGCCCTAACCCTAACCCTAACCCTACCCCTAACCCTACACCTAACCCTAACCCTACCCCTACCCCTAACCTTAACCCTAAGCCTATCCCTACCCCTAACCCTAACTCTAACCCTAACCCTAACCCTACCCCTAACCTAACCCTAACCCTAACCCTAACCCTACCACTAAGGCTAACTCTAACCCTAACGCTAACTGTACCACTAAGCCAAACCCAGCCCTAACCGTAACCCTACACCTAACCCTACCCCTAACCCTAACCCTAACTCTACCCCTAACCCTAAACCTACCCTTAACCCTAACACTATCCCTACCCCTAACCCTAACTCAAACTTTAACCCTAACCCTACCCCTAAACCTAACCCTAACCCTAACCCTACCCCTAACCCTAAACATAACCCTACCCCTAACCCTACCATTAACCCTAAACCTAAATCTAACTGTACCCCTGCCCCTAACCCTAATGCTAACCCTAACCCTAACTCTAACCCTAATCCTCCCTGTGCTACTACCCCTACCACTAAACCTAACCCTAACCCTAACTCTAACCCTAACCCTAACCTAACCCTAGCACCAGCCCTAACCCTAACCCAAAACCTAACCCTAGCCCTAGCCCTAACACTAACCCTAACCCTAACCCTAGGCCTAGCCCTCACCCTAACCCTATTCCTAAACCTAATCCTAGCCCTGGCCCTAACCATAACCCTAATCCGAAACCTAGCCCTAGTCCTAAAGATAAACCTAACCCTAACCCGAGCCCTAGCCCTAACCCTAACCCTAACCCTAACCCTAACCCTACCCATAACCCCAACTCCAACCCCAACCCTAAACCTACCCTAACCATAACTAACCCCTAACCCTAACCCTAACCCTAACGCTATCCCTACCCCTAACCCTAACCCTAACCCTACCCATAACCCTAAACCTAACCCTAACCCTAACCCTGAACCCTAACCCACACCTAAACCTAAACCCAACCCTAACCCAAACCCTAACAGACCGCTAACCCTAACCCTAAACCTAACCCTATCCCTAAACCTAAACCTAACCCTAAGCCTACCCCTACCCCTAAACCTAACCCTAACCTCACCCCTAACCCTAAGCCTAACCCTAACACTAACCCTAACCCTAACCCTACCCCTACCCCTAACCCTAAATCGAAACCTAACCCTTCCCCTACCCCTAACCCTAACCCGATCCCTAACCCTAAAGCAAACCCTATCCCTACCCCTAACCTTAACCCTAACCCTAAACTTAACCCTACCCCTGACCCTACCCCTAAACCTAACCCTACACCTACCTCTAATCCTACCCCTACCCCTAACCCTAACTCTACCTATAACCCTAATCCTAAGACAAAACCTGCCCGTAACCCTACCCCTACCCCTAATCCTAACCCTAATCCTAACCTTACCCCTAACCCTAACCCTAACCCTACCCTAAACCTAACCCTAAAATGAAACCTAACCCTACCCCTACTCCTAACCCTAACCCTAACAATAACCCTAACCCTAAACCAAATCCTACCCCTACCGCTAACCCTAACCCTATCCCTAACCTTAACCGTACCCTTAACCCTACCGCTAACGCTAACCCTAACCCAAAACCTAACCCTACACCTACGCCTTACCATAACCATAACCCTAACCCTAAAACCCTAACCCTACCCTACCCTACCCCTACCCCTACACCTAACCCTAAACCTAACCCTAACCCTACCCCTAACCCTACACCTAACAGTAACCCTTACCCTAACCCAAACCTTAACCCTAACCCTAACCCAATTCCTAAACCTACCCCTAAACCTACCCCTAAACCTAACCCTAACCCTAACCCTAACCCTAACGCTAACCCTAACCCTAACCCTAACCCTACCCCTACCCCTACCCCTAACCCTAACCCTACCCCTAAACCTAACCCTAACCCTAACATTAACCTTACCAAGAAACCTAACCATAACCTTAACCCTAACCCTAACCCTAACCCTAACCCGAAAACCCTACCCATAACAATAACCATAACCCTAACCCTACCCCTAAACCTAACCCTAACCCTAACCCTAACCCTACACCTAACCCTAACCCTAACCCTAACCCTAACCCTACCTCTCACCCTAACCCTAACCCTACCCCTAACCCTAAACCTACCCGTAACCCTAAACCTAACGCTAACCCTACCCCACCCCTAACCCTAATTCTAGCCCTAACCCTAACCCTACACCTAACCCTAACTGTAACACTAACTCAACCCTAACACTAGCCCTAACTCTAACTCTAACCATCACCCTACCCCTACCCCTAACCCTACCCCTAACCGTAACCCTAAAACTAAACCTAACTCTACCACTAACCGTAACCGTAACCCTAACCCTAACCCTACCCCTAACGCTAACCATAACCCTAACCCTAACCTAACCCTAACCCTACTTCTGACCATAACAATAACCCTAACCCTAACCCTAATCGTAACGCTAACCCTAACCCTAACCCTAACCCTACGCCTAACCCTAACCCAAACTCTAACCCTAACCCTACTCCTTAACCTAACCCTAACCCTACCCCTACCCCTAACTCTAAAACTACACCTAAACCTAACCCTAACCCTAACCCTTCCCCTAAACCTAACCCTAAACCTAACCCTAACCCTAACCCTAACCCTAATCCTAACCTTTACCCTAACCCTAAACCTAACCCTAACCTACCCCTAACCCTAACGCTAACCCTAACGCTACCCGTACCCCTAACCCTAACATGAAATCTACCGCTAACCCTAACCCTAACCCTATCCCTAACCCTAAACTTACCCCTACCCCTCACCCTAACCCTACCCCCAACCCTACCCTTAACACTAACCCTATACCTACACCTACCACTACCCTTAACCCTCACGCTAACCCTAACCCTAACCCTAACCCTAACCCTACCCCTAAACCTACCCCTAACCCTACCTCTAACCCTAACTCTAAGCCTAACCCTAATCCTAACCCTAGCCCAAACCCTAACCCTAACCCTAACCCTAACCCTAGCCCTAGACCTAACCCTAAACCTAACCATAAACCAAACCTAGCCCTGGCACTAACCATAACCGTACCCCGAACCCTAGACCTAGTCCTAACCCTAAACCTAACCCTACCCCTAAACCTACCCCTAACCGTAAACCTAACCCTAACCCTAACCCTAACCCTACCCCTAACACTAACGCTAACCCTAACAATAACTCTACCCTAACGCTAACCCTAACCCTAACCCTAACCCTACCCCTAACCCTAACCTAACCCTAACCCTAACCCTTCCCCTAACCCTCACCATAACCCTAACCCTACCCCTAACCGTAACCCTAATCCCAACCCTATCCCTAACGCTAACTCTAACCCTAACCCTCACCCTAACCCTACACCTAACCCTAACCATAACTCTACCCCTAAACCTAACTCTAACCCTCACCCTAACCGTAACCCTAACCCTAACCCTACCCTAACCCTAACCCTAACCCTAACCCTACCCCTAATCCTAATCAAAACCCTAACCCTACCAATACCGCTAACCCTAACCGTAACCCTAAACCTACCCCTAACTCTAACCTTAACCGTAACCCTAACCCTACCTCTATCCCTAACCCTAACCCTAACCGTAATGCTAACCCTAACCCTAACCCTACCCCTAACGCTAACCCTAACCCTAACCCTAACCCTAACCCTAACCCTAACTCTAACACCAACCCTACCCCTTCCCCTAAACGCAGACCTACCCCTACCCCTACCCCTAACCCTACCCATAAAACTAAACCTAACCCTAACCCTTCCCCTAAACCTAATCTTAAACCTAACCCTAACCCTAAACCTAACCCTAACCTTTACCCTAACCATAAAACTAAACCTACCCTAACCCTAACGCTAACCCTAACCCTAACCCTAACCTTTACCCTAACCATAAACCTAAACCTACCCCTACCCCTACCCCTAACCCTAACCCTAACCCTAACCCTAACCCTATCCCTACCCCAATCCCTAAGCATACCCCTAACCCAAACCCTTGCCCTAGACCTAACCCTAACCCTAACCCTAGCCCTAGCCCGAACCCTAACCCTAACCCTAACCCTAACCCTAACCCTACCCCTATTGCTAACCCTAACCCTAACCCTACCCCGAACCGTAACCCTAACCCTAACCATAACCATAACCCTACCCTAAGCCTAACTCTAACCTTAACCCTAACGCTAAACCTAATCCTAACCCTAACCCTAACCATACCCCTAAACCTAACCCTACCCCTAACGCTAACCTAACCCCAACCCTCCCCCTGACCGTAACAATAACCCTAACCCTAACCCTAACGCTAACCCTAACCCTAGTCCTAACCCTGCTCCTAACCCTAACCATAACCCTACACCTAACCCTATCCTTAACCCCACCCCTAACCTACCCCTAACCCTAACCCTAATCCTAACCGTAACCCTAACCCTAACCCTACCCTAACCCTAACCCTACCCCTCACCCTACCCCTAACCCTAACCATAACCTTACCTTAAACCTACCAATAACACTAACCCTAACCCTAACGCTAAACCTACCCTTAACGCTAACCCTAACCCTAACCCGAACCCGAACCCTAACCGTAACCGTAACCGTAACCCTAACCCTAACCCTAACTCTAACCCTAACCATAACCCTCCCCCTAACCCTACCCCTAACCCTAACCCTAACTCTATCCCTATC
>NW_028327386.1:22500-65000 GCF_031878675.1 Megascapheus bottae
AACCCTAACCCTAACCCTAACCATATCCCTGACCCTAACCCTAACCCTAACCCTACCCTTAATCCCTAATGCTAACCCTAACCCCAACCCTAACCCTAACCCTACCCCTAACCCACACCCTAACCCTAACATGAACCCTAACCCTAACCCGAACCCTAACCCTAAACCTAGCCCTAACCCTACCCCTACCCCTATCCGTAACCCTAACCCTAACCCTAAGCATTCCCCTAAAGCTAACTCTAACCCTAACGTTAATCCTAACCCTACTCCTACCCCTAACCCTAACCATAATGCTACCCCTAACCCAAACCCTAACCTCAACCCTACCCCCAACCGTAACCCTAACCCTAACCCTAATCATTCCCCTAACGCTAACCCTAACCCTAACCCTAACCCTACCCCTAACCCCAACCTTAACCATAACCCTAACCCTAACCCTAATCCTAACCCTACCCCTACCTCTACCACTAACCCTAACCTTAACCCAAACCCTAACCCTATCCAAACTATAAACCTAACCCTACCCCTAACCATAACGCTAACCCTAACCCTAACCCTAACCCTACCCCTAACCCTAACCATACCCCTAACCCTAACTCTACCTCTAACCCTACCCCTAACCCTTAACCTAACCCTAATCCTACCCCTACCCCTAACCCTAACCCTAACCCTAAGGAGTGGTTCGGTTAACGTGGTCGATCATTGTTCCCTAAGCAGCTTCAAGGTGTCTGCTTTTACTTCTTGGAAGATTTCATCCAGTGTAATGGATACTGTATTTTGCCGTTGATCCTCTTACGGCATTGCTCTTTCTGCCGAGGACCCTGTTGTCTAATAGGGTTATTTTATACTTCCTCGTTCAACTTCAGTGTACCTGCTTTTATTTCTGCGTGGTGCATCATCCAGTACAACTGAGACAGTAGTAGCACTGATATAGCTCTATATACTAAGAGTTGTTCTGTGTATGCGTGGTCATGAGTTGTACTTTTGAACGTGGTCATTTCTTTGAACACAAGTGACTTCAATATATCTTGTTTTACTTCTTTGAGTATTTCATCCAGTGTAATTGATACTGGATTTGCCGTTGAGCTTCCTCCGGCATAGTTCGATCTGCTAAGATCATTTTTATATAAGCGGGGAATTGTATTTTCCCCCCTGCAGCTTCAGTCTATCTGCTTTTATTTCAGCGTGGTGCTTCATCTTGTACAACGGAGACTGAACTACCATTGACATTGCTCTATCTAGTATGATTTGTTCTGTGTAAACCTGGTCATTTCTTCTACCACAAGTAACTTCAATGTATCTCGTTTCACTTCCTGGAGGTTTTCACCGAGTGTCATGGATACTGGATTTTGCTGTTGCACTCCCTACGGCATTGCTCTTTCTGCTAAGAACCTTCTTGTCTAAGCGGGGTATTTTATTCTTCCTCTTTCAAATTCATTGTACCTGCTTTTAATTCGTCCTGGTGTCTGCGCACGTACAACGAACAGTCCACTCCCACAACGACATGGCTCTATCTGCTAGGAGTTGTTCGGTTAATGTGGTCGTTTATGCTTTCCACAAGCAACTTAAACGTATCTGGTTTTACTTCTTGGAAGATTTCATCCTGTGTAATGGATACTGCATTTTGCCGTTGAACCTCCTGTGGCACTGCACTTTCTGCTGAGGGCCCTCTTGTCTCATCGGGATATTTTATCCTTCCTCGTTCAACTTCAATGTACCTGGTTTTATTTCCAGTACAACCAAGACAGTCCTACCACTCATATAGCTCTATCTACTAAGAGTTGTTCTGTGTATGCGTGGTCATTTCTTCTACCACAAGCAACTTCAATGTATCTGGTTTTATTTCTTGGACGTTTTCATCCAGTGTAATGTTTACTAGATTTGCCGTTCAAATTTCTACAGCATTGCTCTTTCAGCTAAGAACCTTCTTGCTAAGCGGGGTATTATATGCTTCCTCATTCAACTTCAGTGCACCAGCTTTTATTCGTCGTGATCTCGGAGCAGGTACAAGGGAGACTGTACTTCCACCGAGATTGCTCAATCTCCTAGAGTTGTTCTTTTCAACGTGGTCAGTTCTTTGACCAGAAGCAACTTCAACATATCTTGTGTTACTTCTTTGAGGATTTCATCCAGTGTAATTTTGCCGTTGAGCTTCCTACGGCATAGTTCGATCTGCTAAGATCGATTTTATATAAGCGGGGAATTGTATATTCCCCCCTGCACCTTCAGTGTATCTGCTTTTATTTCAGCATGGTGCTTAACCAAGTACAACGGAGGCAGATCTACCATTGACATTGCTGTATCTAGTATGATTTGTTCTGTGTAAACCTGGTCATTTCTTCTACCACAAGTAACTTCAATGCATCTCGTTTCACTTCCTGGATGTATTCATAGTGTCATGGATACTGGGTTTTGCCGGTACAGTCAATACGGCATTGCTCTTTCTGCTAGGAAACTTCTTGTCTAAGCAGGGTATTTTATTCTCCCTCTTTCAAATTCAGTGTACCTGCTTTTAATTCGTCGTAGTGTCTGAGCACGTACAACGAACAGTCCACTCCCACAAAGACATGGGTCTATCTGCTAGGAGTTGTTCGGTTAACGTGGTCGTTTATGCTTTCCACAAGCAACTTAAAGTATCTGGTTTTACTTCTTGGAAGATTTCATCCTGTGTAATGGATACTGTATTTTGCCGTTGAACCTCCTGCGGCATTGCTCTTTCTGTCGAGGACCCTGTTTTCTAATCGGGTTATTTTATACTTCATCATTCAACTTCAGTGTACCTGCTTTTATTTCTGCGTGGTGCTTCATCCAGTACAACGGAGACAGTAGTAGCACTCATATAGCTCTATCTACTAAGAGTTGTTCTGTGTATGCGTGGTCATGAGTTGTACTTTTGAACGTGGTCATTTGTATGACCACAAGCCCCTTCAATGTATCTTGTGTTACTTCTTTGAGGATTTCATCCAGTGTAATTGATACTGGATTTTGCCGTTGAGCTTCCTACGGCATAGTTCGATCTGCTAAGATCGTTTTTATATAAGCGGGGAATTGTATTTTCCCCCCTGCACCTTCAGCCTATCTGCTTTTATTTCAGCGTGGTACTTCATCTTGTACAATGGAGACTAAACTACCATTGACCTTGCTCTATCTAGTATGATTTGTTCTGTGTAAACCTGGTCATTTCTTCTACCAAAAGTAACTTCAATGTATCTCGTTTCATTTCCTGGAGGTTTTCACAGAGTGTCATGGATACTGGATTTTGCTGTTGCACTCCCTACAGCATTGCTGTTTCTGCTAAGAACCTTCTTGTCTAAGCGGGGTATTTTATTCTTCCTCTTTGAAATTCAGTGTACCTGCTTTTAATTCGTCGTGGTGTCTGCGCACGTACAACGAACAGTCCACTCCCACAACGACATGGCTCTATCTGCTAGGAGTTGTTCGGTTAACGTGGTCGTTTATGCTTTCCACAAGCAACTTAAACGTATCTGGTTTTACTTCTTGGAAGATTTCATCCTGTGTAATGGATACTGTATTTTGCTGTTGAACCTCCTGCGGCATTGCTCTTTCCTCTGAGGACCCTCTTGTCTCATCGGGATATTTTATCCTTCCTCGTTCAACTTCAGTGTACCTGCTTTTATTTCTGCGTCGTGCTTCATCCAGTACAACCGAGACAGTCGTACCACTCATATAGCTCTATCTACTAAGAGTTGTTCTGTGTATGCGTGGTCATTTCTTCTACCACAATCAACTTCAATGTATCTGGTTTTAGTTCTTGGACGTTTTCATCCAGTGTAATGTTTACTGGATTTGCCGTTCAAATTTCTACAGCATTGCTCTTTCTGCTAAGAACCTATTTGCTAAGCGGGGAATTATATGCTTCCTCGTTCAACTTCAGAGCACCAGCTTTTATTTCGTCGTGGTCTCGGAGCAGGTACTATGGAGACTGTACTTCCACCGAGATTGCTCAATCTCCTAGAGTTGTTCTTTTGAACGTGGTCATTTCTTTGACCAGAAGCAACTCCAACATATCTTGTGTTACTTCTTCGAGGATTTCATCAAGTGTAATTTTGCCGTTGAGCTTCCTACGGCATAGTTCGATCTGCTAAGATCGTTTTTATATAAGTGGATAATTTTATTTTCCCCCCCGCAACTTCAGTGTATCTGCTTTTATTTCAGCGTGGTGCTTCATCTTGTACAGCGGAGACCGAACTACCATTGACATTGCTCTATCTAGTATGATTTGTTCTGTGTAAACCTGGTCATTTCTTCTACCACAAGTAACTTCAATGTATCTCGTTTCACTTCCTGGATGTTTTCATAGAGTGTCATGGATACTGGATTTTGCCGGTACAGTCAATACGGCATTGTTCTTTCTGCTAGGAAACTTCTTGGGTAAGCAGGGTATTTTCTTCTTCCTCGTCCAACTTCAGTGTACCTGTTTTAATTTCTGCGTGGACTCTGAGCAAGTACAATGGGGACTCTACTGCCACAGACAGTGCTCTATCCGCTAGGAGTTGTTCGGTTAACGTGGTCGTTCATTGTCACCTAAGCAGCTTCAGGGTGTGTGCTTTTACTTCTTGGAGGATTTCATCCAGTGTAATGGATACTGTATTTTGCCATTGAACCTCCTGCGGCATTGCTCTTTCTGCTGACGACCCTCTTGTCTCATCGGGATATTTTATCCTTCCTCATTCAACTTCAGTGTACCTGCTTTTATTTCTGCATGGTGCTTCATCCAGTACAACCGAGACAGTCCTACCACTCATATAGCTCTATCTACTAAGAGTTGTTCTGTGTATGCGTGGTCATTTCTTCTACCACAAGCAACTTCAGTGTATCTGGTTTTACTTCTTGGACGTTTTCATCCAGTGTAATGTTTACTGGATTTGCCGTTCAAATTTCTACAACATTGCTCTTTCTGCTAAGAACCTATTTGCTAAGAGGGGAATTATATGCTTCCTCGTTCAACTTCAGTGCACCAGCTTTTATTTCGTCGTGGTCTCGGAGCAGGTACAATGGAGACTGTACTTCCACCGAGATTGCTCATTCTCCTAGAGTTGTTCTTTTGAACGTGGTCATTTCTTTGAGCAGAGGCAACTTCAATGTATATTGTGTTACTACTTCGAGGATTTCATCCAGTGTAATTGATACTGGATTTTGCCGTTGAGCTTCCTACGGCATAGTTGGATCTGCTAAGATCGTTTTTATATAAGCGGGGAATTGTATATTCCCCCCTGCAACTTCAGTGTATCTGCTTTTATTTCAGCGTGGTGCTTCATCAAGTACAACGGAGACAGATCTACCATTGACACTGCTCTATCTAGTATGATTTGTTCTGTGTAAACCTGGTCATTTCTTCTACCACAAGTAACTTCAATGTATCTCGTTTCACTTCCTGGATGTATTCATAGAGTGTCATGGATACTGGATTTTGCCGGTACAGTCAATACGGCATTGCTCTTTCTGCTAGGAAACTTCTTGTCTAAGCGGGATATTTTATTCTTCCTCTTTCAAATTCAGTGTACCTGCTTTTAATTCGTCGTGGTGTCTGAGCACGTACAACGAACAGTCCACTCCCACAACGACATGGGTCTATCTGCTAGGAGTTGTTCGGTTAACGTGGTCGTTTATGCTTTCCACAAGCAACTTAAACGTATCTGGTTTTATTTCTTGGAAGATTTCATCCTGTGTAATGGATACTGTATTTTGCCGTTGAACCTCCTGCTGCATTGCTCATTCTGTCGAGGACCCTGTTGTCTAATCGGGTTATTTTATACTTCCTCATTCAACTTCAGTGTACCTGCTTTTATTTCTGCGTGGTGCTTCGTCCAGTACCACCGAGACAGTAGTGCACTCCTATTGCTCTATCTAATAAGAGTTGTTCTGTGTATGCCTGGTCCTGAATTGTTCTTTTGAACGTGGTCATTTCTTTGACCACAAGCCACTTCAATGTATCTTGTGTTACTTCTTTGAGGATTTCATCCAGTGTAATTGATACTGGATTTTGCCATTGAGCTTCCTACGGCATAGTTGGATCTGCTAAGATCCTTTTCATATAAGCGGGGAATTGTATTTTCCCCCCTGCACCTTCAGTGTATCTGCTTTTATTTCAGCGTGGTGCTTCATCAAGTACAACGGAGACAGATCTAACATTGACATTGCTCTATCTAGTATGATTTGTTCTGTGTAAACCTGGTCATTTCTTCTACCACAAGTAACTTCAATGTATCTCGTTTCACTTCCTGGATGTTTTCATACAGTGTCATGGATACTGAATTTTGCCAGTGCAGTCAGTACGGCATTGCTCTTTCTGCTAGGAAACTTCTTGTCTAAGCGGGGTATTTTCTTTTTCCTCATTCAACTTCAGTGTACCTGCTTTAATTTCTGCGTGGTCTCTGAACAAGTACAATGGGTACTCTACTGCCACCGACAGTGCGCTATCTGCTAGGAGTTGTTCGGTTAACGTGGTCGATCATTGTTCCCTAAGCAGCTTCAAGGTGTCTGCTTTTACTTCTTGGAAGATTTCATCCAGTGTAATGGATACTGTATTTTGCCGTTGATCCTCCTACGGCATTGCTCTTTCTGCTGAGGACCCTGTTGTCTCATCGGGATATTTTATCCTTCCTCGTTCAACTTCAGTGTACCTGCTTTTATTTCCAGTACAACCGAGACAGTCCTACCACTCATATAGCTCTATCTACTAAGAGTTGTTCTGTGTATGCGTGGTCATTTCTTCTACCACAAGCAACTTCAATGTATCTGGTTTTACTTCTTGGACGTTTTCATCCAGTGTAATGTTTACTAGATTTGCCGTTCAAATTTCTACAGCATTGCTCTTTCTGCTAAGAACCTTGTTGCTAAGCGGGGTATTATATGCTTCCTCATTCAACTTCAGTGCACCAGCTTTTATTCGTCGTGGTCTCGGAGTAGGTACAAGGGAGACTGTATTTCCAACGAGATTGCTCAATCTCCTAGAGTTGTTCTTTTGAACGTGGTCAGTTCTTTGACCAGAAGCAACTTCAACGTATCTTGTGATACTTCTTCGAGGATTTCATCCAGTGTAATTTTGCCGTTGAGCTTCCTATGGCATAGTTCGATCTGCTAAGATCATTTTTATATAAGCGGGGAATTTTATTTTCCCCCTGCACCTTCAGTGTATCTGCTTTTATTTCAGCGTGGTGCTTCATCAAGTACAACGGAGACAGATCTACCATTGACATTGTTCTACCTAGTATGATTTGTTCTGTGTAAACCTGGTCATTTCTTCTACCAAAAGTAACTTCAATGTATCTCGTTTCACTTCCTGGATGTTTTCATAGAGTGTCGTTGATACTGGATTTTGCCGGTACACTCAATACGGCATTGCTCTTTCTGCTAGGAAACTTTTGTCTAAGTGGGATATTTTATTCTGCCTCTTTCAAATTCAGTGTACCTGCTTTTAATGCGTCGTGGTGTCTGAGCACGTACAACGAACAGTCCACTCCCACAACGACATGGCTCTATCTGCTAGGAGTTGTTCGGTTAACGTGGTCGTTTATGCTTTCCACAAGCAACTTAAACGTATCTGGTTTTACTTCTTGGAAGATTTCATCCTGTGTAATGGATACTGCATTTTGCCCTTGAACCTCCTGCGGCATGGCTCTTTCTGCTGAGGACCCTCTTGTCTCATCGGGATATTTTATCCTTCCTCGTTCACCTTCAGTGTACCTGCTTTTATTTCTGCGTGGTGCTTCATCCAGTACAACCGAGACAGTCGTACCACTCATATATCTCTATCTACTAAGAGTTGTTCTGTGTATGCGTGGTCATTTCTTCTACCACAAGCAACTTCAATGTATCTGGTTTTAGTTCTTGGACGTTTTCATCCAGTGTAATGTTTACTGGATTGCCGTTCAAATTTCTACAGCATTGCTCTTTCTGCTAAGAACCTATTTGCTAAGCGGGGAATTATATGCTTCCTCGTTCAACTTCAGAGCACCAGCTTTTATTTCGTCGTGGTCTCGGAGCAGGTACAATGGAGACTGTACTTCCACCGAGATTGCTCAATCTCCTAGAGTTGTTCTTTTGAACGTGGTCATTTCTTTGACCAGAGGCAACTTCAATGTATCCTTTGTTACTTCTTCGAGGATTTCATCCAGTGTAATTGATACTGGATTTTGCCGTTGAGCTTCCTACGGCATAGTTCGATCTGCTAAGATCGTTTTTATATAAGTGGGGAATTGTATTTTCCCCCCTGCACCTTCAGTGTATCTTCTTTTATTTCAGCGTGGTGCTTCATCAAGTACAACGGAGACAGATCTACCATTGACATTGCTCTATCTAGTATGATTTGTTCTGTGTAAACCTGGTCATTTCTTCTACCACAAGTAACTTCAATGTATCTCGTTTCACTTCCTGGATGTTTTCATAGAGTGTCGTTGATACTGGATTTTGCCGATACAGTCAATACGGCATTGCTCTTTCTGCTAGGAAACTTCTTGTCTAAGTGGGGTATTTTATTCTTCCTCTTTGAAATTCAGTGTACCTGCTTTTAATTCGTCGTGGTGTCTGAGCACGTACAACGAACAGTCCACTCCCACAACGACATTGCTCTATCTGCTATGAGTTGTTCAGTTAACGTGGTCGTTTATGCTTTCTGTCGGGAGCAAGCGTGGAATCAAACTGTACTGTGATTTGCATCAGATAATTGCTTGATTGTCTTATTGTTTTTTGGCCTTCTCCTGTTCAATTGATCTGAGATTTACCATATGAATGTAACCCCCAACAGTTCCCTGATTAACCATCTGGATGTAACACCTGGTAGTGCCCTTGTCTCAAAAAGGGATATAAACTTTGAGTTGAGAATAAACGGGGCGCTGCAGTTTTTGCCTGGGCTGCAGACCTCCCGGACCCGATGTGTTTGTCTCTCTTCTAATTTTTCCATTCCCTGCCCCCTATTTCAGGAACCCCAATTTGCTGCCGGTATGCCCCGGCATCTGGCGCCCGAACAGGGACCCTGAAAATCTGGGACGACGGTGGAGGACCCCGCTGTGGTGAGTAACACATCGTAGGACTATTAAGAGAGGATCTTAAGAGAGTGTATAGTCAGGAGTAAAAATTATGGGTCAAGTTAATAGCCGTAGGTCATTTGTACTGATCTTAACAGACCTACTTGAAGCCCACGGAACGTGGGTGGAAAAAGGGGTGCTTCAGAGCTTCCTACAGTTTGTCGAGGAGGCATGCCCGAGGTTTTTAGAGGAGAAATTCCAAAAAATCTGGCAGCAGATAGGAAAAAGAATTCAAGAATATTATAATGTATATGGCCCCGAAAAAACCCCAGTAGAGGCTATTGATGTATGGAATCTAGTAAATGAATGCATAGATCCTCAACATGAGAATGCTTAACTTAATCTTGAATTAAGGGAAATTTATGAGTTAAAGGACCCTTCTGAAAAACCTGAGGCTGAGCCATATGCCGCAGCCCAAGAGAGTCTAAGTGAGATCTTGAAAAGGGAACAACAACCAGTAGATATTGAGTATCAGAATTCAGGTTTGAATATCAAGGAGGAAAGTTATTATGAGTCAATGGAGGGCCGGGTGGCTACGGTGGAGAAGAAGTTAGAAGAAATGCTACATTTTCTATCGAAAATGGGGATGGAGCAGAGAGCCCCCCCAGAAGTAGGAAAGAAAGATGACCCTCAGGCCACTATGGTGTCTGATTCTAAACCTTACCCCTCACACCCACCGCCACCGGCTGCAGCCATACGGCCTCAATCCCTTTTTCAACCTTTAGGCAAGCCTAAAGGCCCTAGCAACAAGTCCCTTTTAACAGGCACCACAACGAGGCACAGTGCATCGCAATTAAACCTGACTCAGGCTGCTAGAGAGAAGGAAGATATTTCAGGGCCTCCATGCTTCCCTAGTTTAGTTGATCATGATGAACAAGTATACCATCAACCTGTTCCTGTTAAACTTTTACAGGATTTAAAAGGTGCCTGCTCCCAATATGGGCCAACTGCCCCTTTTACTCAAGTAATATTGGAGGCTGCGTGTGCTGGTATTGCATGCCCAAATGACTGGAAGCGGCTTGCCAGAGCATGCCTTAGTGCAGGAGAGTACTTATTATGGGAGACAGAGGTCACTGCACACTGTCAGGCTAAAATTGAAACAGATGGGTCTAAGAACCTGCCTTACACTTTTGATCAGTTATTAGGAGAGGGAACCTATAAAAACACCGAAGATCAATTGGGTTATGCAAAGGAGGCCTATTTACAAATAAATGCTGCGGCGAGAGAGGCTTGGAAAAGGTTACGCAATTCCAATCATACAAAAAATCTAGTAGAAGTTAAACAGGGACCGAATGAACCTTATCTAGAATTTTTGTCTCGATTAATGGAAACTGCAGACCGCCTAGTACAAGATGAGAACGGAAGGAGGATTATAGTTAGACACATAGCCTATGAAAATGCCAACGCCGCCTTTCAGGCGGCTATCAGACCCCATAGGAGTAAGGGAGGAATCACGGACTTTATTTCACTGTGTGTTGATATTGGACCCTCCCATGTACAAGGCCTTAATTTAGCCGCCGCTCCTCAAGAAAAGACTGTTACTGAATTTCTAAAATACAGAGGTCAGCGGCATTCTCGGGATGCTAGACCCCCAGGGCGTTGCTTTTCTTGTGGACAAATAGGACATTGGGTGATGCAATGCCCACGCCAGGCCAGGTTAAAGAGAGAAAAATCACCTGGCACATGTCCACGCTGTGGTAAAGGGAAGCACTGGGCTAAAGATTGCAAGTCAGCAACAAACCGCAATGGCCGCCCGTTTTCGGGAAACTGGAGAAGGGGCCAGCCCCTGGCAACGCAAAACCCATGGGACAGTCCCTCCCTCTTCTCGGCCACAAGTGCATCTTCTAACAACCCCCCAAGATCAGTCTCCAGCCTCCTCCGTGCCACCCCAGGCAGTGCAGGATTGGACCTCTGTTCCTCCACCTGCTCAGTATTGACCCCAGAGATGAGGACACAAGCTCTCCCCACGGGGGTCTTTGGCCCCCTTCCCCCGGGAGTGGCTGGATTGCTGTTAGGGTGAAGTAGCTCAGCCCTTAAAGGGATACAGATTACACCTGGCAAAATTGACCAGGATTGAGCTGGGAGTTTGGCCTAGTGGTTAAAGTGCTTGGCTAGCATGCATGAAGACCTGGGTTCAATTCCTCGGTACCACATACATAGAAAAAAGCCAGAAGTGGTGCTGAGGCTCAAGTGGTAGAGCTCTAGCCTTGAGAAAATCCAAGGACAGTGCTCAGGCCCTGAGCTCAAGCCCAGGACTGGCAAAAAAAAATTGACCAGGATTTTACTGGAGAAATCAAAGTTATGGCCTCTGCCCCGAAACACGTGGTATCGGTCCCAGCCGGTCAAAAATTAGCACAACTAATACTTGTGCCTTTACCTCCCGGGGAGACTGCTAATTCCCCATGTGAACAGAGAGGATTTAAATCTTCTGATATCTATTGGGTACAAAGCATAAAACAAGAGAGGCCTGAGATGACTATATTTATACAAGAAAAGCCCTTTAAAGGAATATTAGACACTGGAGCAGATGTGTCTGTGATATCTAAAAAACATTGGCCAGCCCAATGGCCCCTGACAACCTCTATGACTTCCCTACAGGGGATGGGGTATGCAACTGACCCACAGCAGAGCAGTGTGATTCTTACTTGGAGAGATGAGGAAGGGCACTCTGGTCATTTTCAGCCATTTGTCCTGGATCATCTGCTAATTAATTTATGGGGTCGTGATATCATGGAAAAAATGGGAGTGTATATGTTTAGTCCTAGTGCTGCGGTCACTAAGCAGTTACTTGATCAAGGCCTCCTCCCCTTTAGGGGACTAGGCCAAGCAGCACAGGGGGAGCCAGAGCCACTCCAACCCCAGTCTCACTCACAGAGACAAGGATTAGGGTATCGTGGAGAGAGCTAATGGATTATTAAAACATCAAATTGCTAAAATACAGAAAGGAGAGTTGTATCCCGCTACCCCTGTGAATATACTTAATCATGCTTTATTTGTTTTAAATTTTTTGAATTTGGATTCAGATAATTTATCTGCTGCTCAGCGATTCTGGGAAAAAAGAGAGCAGCGTGCTTTTGCCTTAGTAAAGTGGAAGGATCCCCTAACTGGTGCTTGGCATGGACCTGATCCTGTTCTAACCTGGGGTCGAGGGCATGTATGTGTTTTTTCACAAGGAGAAAATGACACCCGCTGGCTGCCTGAACGCTGTGTTCGGATCGTGGAGAGTGACAGTGGCCATCCAAGCAGCGACTCACTGGGCCTACACCCCCAAACCTCCAGTGGTGCATCCTGCGACGTGGGAAGGATCTGAGTTATTTGTGCATGTCAATTGGGACTGCTACTGACCCACTTGTTCCACACATTCATATGAGCTGTTTTTCTCCTCCTTTTACTATTATGTAGGGACCTTTTAACATATTCATTGACTCTACACAATTTAATATGGGACATTATTTTGTCTTTACCATCCCTCTTCTTAATAACCTTTTTTGTAAAAGATGCCCAGGTGAAAAGCAAAGGCCTCCAGCGGTAAGTAGAAGTCGGCCGACCCCCTGTATGTCTGTGTTTTATTTTATTTTTGTTTGTTTGTTTGAAAAGGTGCACTGTGGGCCTAAAACAGAGGCCTGGGTGGTCAAGGGACGCCTTGACCCCCCCTCCCCTTCTGAGTTTCTTGTCGATAACAAGGCATACCTGAGAGTCCCACCGGCAAGACATGTCTAAATCTAAAAATAACTGTTTGGTGAAAACATTCATTTGAGCTCATGTTTTTTATGTTAAGTGTTTCTGATTGAGTCCATATTTCTTGTTATATGTCAATGTCTGATTCTGTTTAAAAGTCTCTGCTTCTCTGTCTTGTTCGTATTACATAGTTTTCCTTGGGTATTTTGTTTTGTTTTGTTTTGTCCAGTTTCGTCTTTAAAATTGGTACCAGTTCTAAATATGGATCCTTATGGTTTTTCTGCGTGTACACAAGCACATCCTTGTTATCTTTTTGAATATTTCTGGGAAGTAAATCCATACCTGGTATGGCCCCTCCCAATTGGCTGCAGCTGAGGTGAGCAGAGGCCAGACAAAGCAGCTGCAGTCTTCGTCTACTTTCCTTTTTCCTACAACCTGCTGAAGTGACAGTCTAGAGACAGTTGGTGGCAGGACACAAACTTCAGTCTTTAATTTTAGCTAGTCGCTTTGTTAAAAAAGGCTTTGTTTTAAAACTTGGTTGTCACCCACAAGAATAAGATTAGCAAAAAACCTTCATGATACTAGAATTTTCCGGAAAATGAACGGCCGATATTAATTTTTGCGCGCTTTAAGATCTTTGAGTATGAATGTGTGTTCGAATGGGTGTGAGTGAACATGTTCAAGGTTAAATTGTCAGCATGCTGTATAAAACTATGGTTGAGCTCATTTGAAACACAAAGGGAATTGGGTAAATCTAAGTCTGAACTTCAAAAAAAATTAGTAGGTTTGAATGTTTCCTATATCTCAAAGGTTTATTGCATTGTCTTAAAAAAAAGCTGGTAAATATTTTTCTAGATCCTGAAATCTGCATTTTATTGCAAGGCATACAGCTGTTTACATTGTAAACATTGTATCCTTTTTAGCACAGAGGTCTTAGGGAATTTGGGATTTATTACTTTAAGTTAAAGTTTGGAAACATGTATTAGAGATTTCAATGTAAAATTGTTCATTAACGTCAAAAAAGGCCCTTTTCTAAAAGGCAAGAGGAGTGCCTTGAGCCCTAGGGGGCCGGAAGGCAGAAGGAGTTCTTTGTGCCCTTAAAGGTTTTTCAATTGCAAATAAAGGCTAAGGTGTTAATTGTTTAAGCCATTATCAGCAAAAGTTTTTAAGAACATTGGAAATGGGTTTCTAAACAATATTTGAAAGTGAAGTTGTCTTAAATGTTTAAAGAAAGAGAAAAAAGGAAAATTAGGACTACCAAAGTAATTGCTTAATTGCTATTTCAGCTTGCTCTTGTAAGTTACCTTATAGCAACTTCCAGCTAGCCCATGGAGAAGGACAGCAATCCTTATTCAGATGTAACTTTGGCTTTTACCAGGTTCTAGGTAAGCTCATGCTTAGAGACTATTTCTGTGTTGACCACCTTGTTGCTTTAATTGGAATAACGTGGCCTTTTGTAGGACTCATTGATCTGAAAGCTGCAGATTTGAGCCTGCCCGGGCAAAGCGAAGTCCCTGTGAGACTGTGGTGTCTAATCTGGCAGCAGAGTGCTAATTGAGGCAGAGTTGCTTTGGAGCTCAAAGTGGCAGAGTGCTAACCTTGAGCTTGAGAGCTGAGGGACAGTGCCCAGGCCCCGATTTCAAGTCCAGCAACCAAGCAAGTGAAATGCCAATGGGATGTTTATCCCTGTGTGGAGAGACACTACTGAGACAACGAAGCATCCAGATGCAGAAAGCCTCTGCGTGGATGGCAGAGATGGTGTTAGATCTTAGAGTCACTTGTGCTTGGCCACTCAAATTAGTCAGAGCCGGAGGTCATAGAATAGTTTGTAAGCATGCCTTACTAATGCTCGTGCCTTTCATAACTTGGCAGGAACTTGTCAATCTTCTGTGATAGTGGGTAGTTTAAAGTCCTAATTGAGTGAATTTTTATTGGACACCAGCCACAAATTCAGGAAAGTTTGTGGATCTGGGACTTGTGATTCTATTAATCTGTTTAGATCTGACAACTGAAGCATTGTTAAGGTTGCAGAGATTTAGTTCCCTAGACAATCAAGAAAAAGCCTTTGCAAATGGGTGCTAAGTAAGTAACACTATTGTAGCCAAAGAAGGTTTGTGCAGTTGTTAAATGTTGAATATGATCTCCAGTTTGGAGCAAATTATTATTCCTGATATCTAATCCTTGCAATCCCTGATAAAACAGGCTAGGCTTCTTAAGGTCCCTGGTCAAGCACAGAGACAACGCCCCTGAGTCAGCTTGAAGGAGTCACAGAAGCTGAATCTCCGCCCATCAATCCCCTTTAGATGAAGGGACGAGTCATTTTTGGAAAGTGAGACAGGATAATTAGAGATATTAGAGGTAGTGGAAAGAATAGAAATTGCACTTGTGTTTCTTTTAAAATAAAGATGGGGGATATGTCGGGAGCAAGAGTGGAATCAAACTGTACTTTGATTTGCATCAGATAATTGCTTGATTGTCTTATTGTTTTTTGGCCTTCTCCTGTTCAATTGATCTGAGATTTACCATATGAATGTAACCCCCAACAGTTCCCTGATTGACCATCTGGATGTAACACCTGGCAGTGCCCTGGTCTCAAGAAGGGATATAAACTTTGAGTTGAGAATAAATGGGGCGCTGCAGTTTTTGCCTGGGCTGCAGACCTCCCGGACCCGATGTGTTTGTCTCTCTTCTAATTTTTCCAGTCCCTGCCTCCTATTTCAGGAACCCCAATTTGCTGCCGGTAGGCCCCGGCAGCTTTCCACAAGCAACTTGAACGTATCTGGTTTTACTTCTTGGAAGATTTCATCCTGTGTAATGGATACTGTATTTTGCCGTTGAACCTCCTACGGCATTGCTCTTTCTGCTGAGGACCCTCTTGTCTCATCGGGATATTTTATCCTTCCTCGTTCAACTTCAGTGTACCTGCTTTTATTTCTGTGTCGTGCTTCATCCAGTACAACCGAGACAGTCGTACCACTCATATAGCTCTATCTACTAAGAGTTGTTCTGTGTATGCGTGGTCATTTCTTCTACCACAAGCAACTTCAATGTATCTGGTTTTACTTCTTGGACGTTTTCATCCAGTGTAATGTTCACTGGATTTGCCGTTCAAATTTCTACAGCATTGCTCTTTCTGCTAAGAACCTATTTGCTAAGCGTGGAATTATATGCTTCCTCGTTCAACTTCAGTGCACCAGCTTTTATTTCGTCGTTGTCTCAGAGCAGGTACAAGGGAGACTGTACTTCCACCGAGATTGCTCAATCTCCTAGAGTTGTTCTTTTGAACGTGGTCATTTCTTTGAGCAGAGGCAACTTCAATGTATCTTGTGTTACTTCTTCAAGGATTTCATCCAGTGTAATTGATACTGGATTTGGCCGTTGAGCTTCCTACGGCATAGTTCGATCTGCTAAGATGGTTATTATATAAGCGGATAATTTTATTTTCCCCCCTGCACCTTCAGCGTATCTGCTTTTATTTCAGCGTGGTGCTTCATCTTGTACAGCGGAGACCAAACTACCATTGACATTGCTCTATCTAGTATGATTTGTTCTGCGTAAACCTGGTCGTTTCTTCTACCACAAGTAACTTCAATGTATCTCGTTTCACTTCCTGGATGTTTTCATACAGTGTCATGGATACAGGGTTTTGCCGGTACAGTCAATACAGCATTGCTCTTTCTGTTAGGAAACTTCTTGTGTAAGCAGGGTATTTTCTTCTTCCTCGTTCAACTTCAGTGTACCTGCTTTAATTTCTGCGTGGTCTCTGAGCAAGTACAATGGGGACTCTACTGCCACCGACAGTGCTCTATCTGCTAGGAGTTGTTCGGTTAACGTGGTCGTTCATTGTCCCCTAAGAAGCTTCAAGGTGTATGCTTTTACTTCTTGAAGGATTTCATCCAGTGTAATGGATACTGTATTTTGCCGTTGAACCTCCTACGGCATTGCTCTTTCTGCCGAGGACCCTGTTGTCTAATCGGGTTATTTTATACTTCCTCGTTCAACTTCAGTGTACCTGTTTTTATTTCTGCGTAGTGCTTCATCCAGTACAACCGAGACAGTAGTAGCAATCATATAGCTCTATCTACTAAGAGTTGTTCTGTGTATGCGTGGTCATGAGTTGTTCTTTTGAACGTGGTCATTTCTTTGACCACAAGCCACTTCAATGTATCTTGTGTTACTTCTTTGAGGATTTCATCCAGTGTAATTGATACTGGATTTTGCCGTTGAGCTCCCTACGGCATAGTTCGATCTGCTAAGATCGTTTTTATATAAGCGGGGAATTGTATTTTCTCCCCTGCACCTTCAGTGTATCTGCTTTTATTTCAGCGTGGTGCTTCATCTTGTACAATGGAGACTGAACTACCATTGACATTGCTCTATCTAGTATGATTTGTTCTGTGTAAACCTGGTCATTTCTTCTACCACAAGTAACTTCAATGTATCTCGTTTCACTTCCTGGAGGGTTTCACAGAGTGTCATGGATACTGGATTTTGCTGTTACACTCCCTACGGCATTGCTCTTTCTGCTAAGAACCTTCTTGTCTAAGCGGGGTGTTTTATTCTTCCTCTTTCAAATTCAGTGTACCTGCTTTTAATTCGTCGTGGTGTCTGAGCACGTACAACGAACATTCCACTCCACAACGATATGGATCTATCTGCTAGGCTTTGTTCGGTTAACGTGGTCGTTTTTGCTTTCCACAAGCAACTTAAACGTATCAGGTTTTACTTCTTGGAAGATTTCATCCTGCGTAATGGATACTGTATTTTGCCGTTGAACCTCCTGTGGCATTGCTCTTTCTGCTGAGGACCCTGTTGTCTCATCAGGATATTTTATCCTTCCTCGTTCAACTTCAGTGTACCTGCTTACATTTCTGCGTGGTGCTTCATCCAGTACAACCGAGACAGTACTAGCACTCATATAGCTCTATCTACTAAGAGTTGTTCTGGGTATGGGCAGTCATGAGGGATAGGAAGAGGGTGAGGGTTAGTTACACTTAAGGATAGGGTTAAGGTTAGGGTTAGCGTTAGGTTTAGGGTTAGGGTTAGGTTTATGTTTATTGTTAGGGTTGGGGCTAGGACTAGGGTTAGGTTTAGGGTTAGGATAAGTTTTAGGGTTAGGGACCCCTAGGGTTAGGGTTAGGGTTAGTGTTAGCAGTTAGTAGTTATGTTTAGGGTTTGGCTTAGGGTTCGGGTTAGGGTTAGGGTGAGGGTGAGGGATAGGGTTACTGTGAGGGCGAGGTTGAGGGTCAGGGTTAGTGTGAGAGTGAGGGTTAGGATTAGGTTTAGGTATAGGGTTTGGGTTAGTGTTAGTGTTAGGGTGAGGGTGAGGGTGTGGGTGAGGGTTAGGGTTTAGGTGAGGGTGACGCTGAAGGTGAGGTTTTGGTTCAGTGTTAGGGTGAGGGTTAGGATTAGGGTTAGGGTGAGTGTGAGAATTAGGGTGAGTTTTTTGGGTTAGGGTTAGGGTTAGGGTTAGGTTGAGGGACAGGTTGAGGTTGTCAGTTAGGGTAAGGGTGAGGTTTAGTTATAGGGTGAGGGTTAGGGTGATGGTGAGGTGAGGGTTAGGATGAGGGCGAGGGGGAGGGGAAGGAATAGGGTTAGGGTAATGTATAGGTTTAGGGTTTGGGGTAGCATTACTGTTAGGGTTAGGTTTAGTGTTAGCGTGAATGCGAGGGTTAGAATGAGGGAGAGGGTGAGGGTTAGGGTTAGGATTAGGGTTAGGGTTAGGGTGAGCTTTAGGGTTTGGGTTATGGTTAGGGTTAGGGTTAGGATTAGAGACCTTTAGGGGTAGGTTTAGGGTTAGGGTTAAGGTTAGGGTTAGCGTTAGGTTTAGGGTAGGGTTAGGTTTATGGTTAGGGTTAGGTCTAGGTGTTGGGTTACGGTTAGGATTTGTGTTTGGGTTAGGGTTACGTATAGGGTTAAGTCTAGGGCTAGGTTTAGGGTTTGAATTAGGGTTAGGGCTAGGTTTAGGTTTGGGTTTAGGGTGAGGGTTACAGTGAGAGTGAGATTTAGTGTTAGGGTTAGGTTTAGGGTGAGGGTGAGTGTGTTGGTTAGGGTTAGGTGGATTGTGAGGGTGTTGGTTAGGGTGAGGGACAGTGTTATGGTTAGGGGTAGGGTGAGGGTGAGGATTAGGGTTAGGGTTATGTTTAGTTTTAGGTTTAGGGTTTGGGTGATGGTTAGGTTTAGGGTTACAGTTAGGGGGAGGGTTAGGTTGAGGGTTAGGGTTGGTGTGAGGGTTACATTTAGGATGAGGTTTAGTGTGATAGAGTTAGGGTGAGTGTTAGCATGAGGGTTAGGGTTAGTGTTAGTGTGCGGGTTAAGGTTAGGGTGAGGTTTATGGTGACAGTTAGGGTTGGGGCAAGGGTTAGTGTTAGGGTGTTGGTTAGGGTGAGGGTGAGGGTTAGGGTTAGGGTTACAGTGAAGATTAGATTTAGAGTTAGGGTTAGGATTAGAGTTAGGTTATGTATAGGGTTAAGGCTAGGGTTAGGGTTAGGGTGAGGGTTAGCGTTAGGTTTATGGTGAAGTTTAGGGTTAGGGTTAGGGGTATGTTTAGGATTAGGTTTAGGGTTAGAGTTAAGGTTATGTATTGGGTTAGTTCTAGGTCTAGGTTTAGTGTTTGGTTTAGTGTTAGGGTTAAGTTTAGAGTTAGGGTTAGGTGAAGGTTAAGGATTAGTTTTAGGGTGAGGGTGAGGGTGAAGGTTAAGGATAGGGTGAGGTTTAGGGTGAGGGTGAGGTTTAGTTTTAGGGTTAGGGTTAGGGTGAGGGTGAAGGTGATGGTTAGGGTTAGGTGGAGTGTGAGGGTGAGTGTGAGGGTGATGGATAGTGTTAGGATTAGAGTTAGGGTGAGGGTGAGGGTGAGGGTTATGGTTAGCGATAGGGTGAGAGTGACGGTGAGGGTTAGGATAAATGTGATGGTGATGGTTAGGGTGAGGTTTAGGGTGATAGGGTTAGCGTGAGGGTTAGGGTTAGAGTTAGGGTAAGGGTGAGGTTTAGGTTTAGGCTTAGGTTTAGGGTGAGGATGAGGGTTACGTTTAGGGTTAGGGTTGGGTTTAGTATGAGGGTTAGGGTGAGCGTTAGGGTGAGTGTTAGGGGTAGGTTTAACCTTAGGGTTAGGGTTAGGGTTCGGGTTAAGGTGAGGGTTAGGGTGAGGTTAAGGATTAGTGTTAGGGTTAGGGTGAGATTGAGGGTTAGGGTGAGGGTAAGGGTTAGGGTTAGGGTTAGGATGAGGTTTAGGGTGAGGGTTAGGTTTAGAGTTATTGTGAGGTTTAGGCGGAGTTTTACCAAGTGGGTTAGGGTTCGGGTTAGTTTTAGGTTTAAGGTTAGGGTTAGGGTTAGGTTGAGTTTTAAGGTGAGAGTTAGGGTTAGGATGAGGTTTAGGTTTAGGGATAGGGTTACAGTTAGGGTTTAGGTTAGGGTTAGGGTTAGGGTTAGGGTTAGGTTTTGGGTAAGGGTTAGCGTTAGGGTTGGGGTTAGGGTCAGTGTTAGGGTGAGGATCAGGGTGAGGCTGAGGGTGAGGGTGAGAGTTAGGTTTAGGGTTTGGGTTAGGGTTAGGCTTATGGTTAGGGTAAGGGTTAGGGTTAGGGTGAGAGTTGGTTAGGTTTAGGGTGAGTGCTAGAATTAGGGTTAGGGTTAAGGTGAGAGTGAAAGTGAGGGAGAGAGTGAGGATTATTGTTAGCGTTTCAGCTAGGGTTAGGGTTACGGTTAGGAGTAGGATTAGGGTGAGGGTGAGTTTTAAGGTTAGGGTTAGGGTTAGGATGAGGGTGAGTATTAGGGTGAGTGTCAGGGTTAGGTTTACGGTTAGGGTTAGGGTTAGGGTGAGAGTGACAGTGAGGGTTAGGATGAGGTTGAGTGTTAGGGTTACGGTCAGGTTTTGGGTTAGGGTTAGAGTTAGGGTGAGGGATAGGGTGAGGGTGAGGGTTAGGGTTAGGGTTACAGTGAGGGTGAGGGTTCAAAACAGGGTTAGTTACACTTAAGGATACGGTTAAGATTAGGGTTAGGGTTAGGTTTAGGGTTAGGGTTAGGGTTATGTTTATGGTTAGGGTTGGGGCTAGGACTAGGGTTAGGTTTAGGGTTAGGATAAGTTTTAGGGTTAGGGACCCCTAGGGTTAGGGTTAGGGTTAGTGTTAGCAGTTAGTAGTTATGTTTAGGGTTTGGCTTAGGGTTAGGTTTAGGGTTAGGGTGAGGGATAGGGTTACTGTGAGGGTGAGGTTGAGGGTCAGGGTTAGTGTGAGAGTGAGGGTTAGGATTAGGTATAGGTATAGGGTTTGGGTTAGTGTTAGTGTTAGTGTTAAGGTGAGGGTGAGGGTGTGGATGAGGGTTAGGGTTTAGGTGAGGGTGACACTGAAGGTGAGGTTTTGGTTCAGATTTAGGGTGAGGGTTATTATTAGGGTTAGGGTGAGTGTGAGAATTAGGGTGAGTTTTTTCGGCTAGGGTTAGGGTTAGGTTGAGGGAGAGGGTGAGGGTGTCAGTTAGGGTAAGGGTGACTGTGAGGGTTAGGTTGAGGGTTAGGGTTAGGTTTAGTGTGAGGGTTAGGGTTAGGGTTAGGTATAGGGTCAGGGTTCGGTGAGAGTTAGGGTTAGGGTTAGGGTGAGGGTGAGGGTAAGGGTAAGGTTTAGTGTTAGGGTTAGGGTTATGGTGAGGTTGAGAGTGAGGGTTAGAGATAGGGTGAGGGGTGAGGGTTAGATTTGGGTTAGGGTTACGTTGAGGGTGAGGGTGAGGTTTAGGGTTAGGGTTAGGATTAGGGTGCGTGTGTGGGTGAGGATTAGGGCTGGGCTAGGGTTAGGGTTAGGTTGAGGACTGGAGTGAGGGTTAGGGTGAGGGTTTGGGTTACTTTAGGTTTAGGGTAGGGACACTTAGGGTTAGGTTTAGGGTGAGGGTTAAGGTTAGGGTTAGCGTTAGGGTTAGGGTTAGGGTTAGGGTTATTCATAGGGTTTGGGCTAGGGTTAGGTTTAGGGTTTGGGTTAGGATTAGGGTTAGGGTTAGGGTAAGGGTGAGGGTGAGGGTGAGGTTTAGGTTAAGGGTTAGGGTTAGGATTAGCGTGAGAGTGAAGGTTAGGGTTAGGGTTAAGGTTGGTGTAGGGTTACGGTTATGTTTAGGGTTAGGGTTAGGGTTAGGGTTAGGATTACCGTGAGGTTTAGGTTTAGGATTAGAATTAGGGTTAGTTTTAGGGTGAGTGTTAGGTTGAGGGTTAGGGTTTTGGTTAGGGTTAGGGTGCGGGTTAGGGTTAGGGTTAGGGTGAGGGTTAGGGTTAGGGGGAGAGTTGGTTAGGTTTAGAGTGAGGGCTAGGGTTAGGGTTAGTGTTAGGGTAAAGTTTGGCTTAGGGTTAGGGTTATGGTTAGGGTTAGGGTTAGGTTGAGGATGATGGTATAGGTTAGAGTTAGGGTTAGGTTTGGGGTTAGGTTTAGGGTGATGGTGAGAGTTATGGTGTGGATTAAGGTTAGGATTAGGGTTAGGGTTTGAGTTAGGGTTAGGGTTAGGATTAGCGTGAGGGTAAGGTTTAGGGTGAGGGTCAGGGTTAGACTTAGGGTTAGGTTTAGGACAGTTATGGTTAGGGTTACGTTTAGGGTTAGGGTTAGGGTTAGGGTGAGGGTGAGGGTTAGGATGCTGGTTAGGGTTAGGGTTAGGGTTAGGGTTAGGGTTAGGGTTAGGGTTGGCATGAGGGTTAGGGTTAGGGTGAGGTTTAGTTTTAGTGTTAGTGTTAGGGTGATGGGGAGGTGAGGGTTAGGGCGATGGGGAGGTGGAAAGGGAGGTATAGGGTTAGGGTTATGTATAGGTTTAGAGTTTGGGGTAACGTTACAGTGAGGGTTAGGTTTAGTGTTAGCATGAGGGCTTGGGTTGGAGTGAGGGAGAGGGTGAGGGTTAGTTAGAATTAGGGTTAGGGTTAGGGTGAGCTTTAGGGTTAGAGTTATGGTTAGGGTTAGGGTTAGGGTTAGAGACCCTTAAGTTTAGGTTTAGGATTAGGGTTAGGGTTAGGGTTAGGGGTAGGGGTAGGGTTAGGGTTAGGGGTAGGGGTAGGGGTAGGGGTAGGGGTAGGGTTAGGGTTAGGGGTAGGGGTAGGGGTAAGGTTAGGGTTAGGGGTATGGTTAGGATTAGGTTTAGGGTTAGGGGTAGGGTTAGGGGTAGGGTTAAGGTTAGGGTTAGGGTTACGGTTAGGGGTAGGGTTACGGTAAGGGTTAGGGTAAGGGGTAGGGTTAGGGTTAAGCTTAGGTTTAGGGATAGTGTTAGGGTTAGGGTTAGGGTTAGGACTAGGGCTAGGGTTATGTTAAGCATAGGGTTCGGGTTATGTTTAGGGTTAGGATTAGGGTTAGGGTTAGGGGTAGGGTTAGGGTTAGGGGTTAGTGTTAGTGTTAGGGGTAGGGTTAAGTTTAGGTTTAGGGGTAGAGTTACAGCTAGGGCTAGGGTTAGGGTTAGGGTTAGGATTAGGTTTAGGGTTAGGGTTAGGATTAGATTTAGGGTTAGGGGTAGGGTTAGGTTTAGGGTTAGGCTTAGGGCTAGGGCAGGGGTTAGGTTTAGGGGTAGGGTTAGGGTTATGATTAAGGTTAGGATTAGGGTTAGGGTTAGGTTTACGTGTACAGTTAGGGTAAGGGTTAGGATTAGGGTTATGGGAAGGGTTAGGGTTAGGGGAAGGGTTAGGGTTAGGGGTAGGGTTAGTTGTAGGGGTAGGGGTAGGAGTAGGGTTAAGGGTAGGGTTAGGGCTAGGGTTGGGTTTACGGGTAGGTGTAGGGTTTGGGTTAGGGTTAGTGTTAGGGGTAGTGGTAGCGATAGGGTTAGGGTTAGGGGTAGGGTTAGGGTTAGGTGTAGGAGTAGGGTTAGGGGTACGGTTAGGGATAGGGTTAGCGGTAGGGGTACGGTAAGGGTTAGGGTTAGGGTTGGGGTTAGGGTTACGGTTAATGTTAGCGTTAGGTGTATGGTTACGGTTGGGGTTAGGGTTAGGGTTATGGTTAGGGTTAGCGTTAGGGTTAGGGTTAAGGTTAGGGTGAGCTTTAGGGTTAGGGTTAGGGTTAGGGTTAGGATAACAGACCCTTAGGCTTAGGTTTAGGGTTAGGGTTAGGGTTAGGATTAGGGGTAGGGTAAGGGTTAGGGTTAGGGGTAGGGATAGGGGTATAGTTAGGGTTAGGGTTAGGGTTAGGGGTAGGGTTAGGGTTAGGGTTAGAGGTAGGGGTAGGGTTAGGGTTAGGGTTAGGGATAGGGTTAGCGTTAGTGGTAGGGTTAGGTTTAGGTTTAGGTTTGGGTTTGGGGTTAGGGTAAGCGGTAGTTTTAGGATTAGGGTTAGTGTTAGGGTTAGGGTTAACGTTAGAGGTAGGGTTAGGGTTAGGGTTAGGGTTACGGTTAAGTGTAGGGTTAGGGTTAGTTTTAGGGTTACGGTTAGTGTTTGGGATAGGGTTAGGGTTAGGGTTAGGGTTAGGGGTAGGATAAGGGGTAGGGTTAGGGTTATAGTTAGGGTTACGGTTAAGGGTAGGGTTAGTGTTGCTTTAGGGTTACAGTTAGGGTTAGGGTAAGGGGTAGGTTTAGGGTTAGGGTTAGGGTTAGGGTTAGCGTTAGGGGTAGGGGTAGGGGTAGGATTAGGGTTACGGGTAGGGTTAGAGTTAGGGTTAGGTTTAGGGGTAGGTTTAGGGTTAGGGTTAGGTTTAGGGGTAGAGTTAGGGTTAGGGTTAGGG
Source organism: Megascapheus bottae (assembly GCF_031878675.1). Classification (NCBI taxonomy): domain Eukaryota; kingdom Metazoa; phylum Chordata; class Mammalia; order Rodentia; family Geomyidae; genus Megascapheus; species Megascapheus bottae. The sequence goes on from NW_028327386.1 coordinate 46,880, forward strand.
TTAGGGGTAGGGGTAGGCTTACGGTTGGGGTTAGGGTTAGGGTTAGGGGTAGGGGTAGAGTTACTGTTCGGGGTAGGGGTAGGGTTAGGGGTAGAGTTAGGTTTAGGACTAAAGATAGGGTCAGGGGTAGGGTTAGGTTTAGGGTTAGGGGTAGGGTTAGGGTTAGGGGTAGGGTTAGGGTTAGGGTTAGAGTTAGGGTTAGGGGTAGGGTTATGGGTATTGTTAGTGTTAGGGTTAGGGTTAGGGTTATGGTTCGGTGTAGGGTTAGAGTTAGGGTTAGCGGTAGGGGTAGGGTTAGGGTTAGGGTTGGGGTGAGGGTTTGGGGTAGGGGTAGGTTTAGGGTTAGGGTTAGGGTTAGGGTTCGGTGTACGGTTAGTGGTAGGGTTTGTGGTAGCGTTAAAGTTAGGGTTAGGGGTAGGAGTAGGGATAGGGGTAGAGTTTGGGTTAGGATTAGGATTAGGGGTAGGCTTAGGGTTAGGGTTAGGGTTAGGTGTAGGGTTAGGGGTAGGGGTAGAATTAGGGTTAGGGGTAGAATTAGGGTTAGGGTTAGGGTTAGGGGTAGGGTTAGAGTTAGGCTTAGGGTTAGGGTTATGGTTACGTTTACGTTTAGGCGAAGGGTTTGAGTTAGGTTTATGGGTAGGATTAGAGGTAGGGTTAGGGGTTAGGGTTAGGGTTAGGGTTAGGGTTAGCGGTAGGGTTACGGTTAGGGTTAGGGTTAGGTGTACTGTTAGGGGTTAGGGGTAACGTTAGGGTTATGGTTAGGGGGGGAGGGGGAGGGGTAGAGTTTGGGTTACAGTTAGGGTTAGGGGTAGGCTTAGGCTTAGGTTTAGGGTTAGGGGTAGGGTTAGGGTTACGTGTAGGGGTAGGGGTAGGGATAGGGGTAGGGTTAGGGTAACGGTTAGGGTTAGGGTTAGGTTAGGGTTATGCTTAGGCGTAGGGTTAGACTTAGGTTTAGGGCTAGGGATAGGGTTAGGGATAGGGTTAGGGTTAGGGTTAGGGGTAGGGTTGGGGTAGGTGTAGGGTTAAAGTTAGGGTTAGAAGTAGGGGTAGGGGTAGGGGTAGGGTTATGGTTAGGGTTAGGGCTAGGGCTAGGGTTTGGTTTCGGTTAGGGTTAGGATTAGGTTTAGGGGTAGGGGTAGGGTTAAGGATATGGTGAGGGTTAGGGTTAGGGTTTGGGTTAAGGGTAGGGTTAGGGTTAGGGTTTGGGTAGGGGTAGGGTTAGGGTTAGGGTTAGGATTAGGGTTAGGTTTAGGGTTAGGGTGAGGGGTTAGGGTTAGGGTTAAGGTTAGGGGTATGGTTAGGGTTAGGTTTAGGGTTAGGGGTAGGGTTAGGGTTAGGGGTAGAATTAGGGTTAGGGGTAGGGGTAGTGATAGGTGTAGAGTTTGGGTTAGGGTTAGGGTTAGGGATAGGCTTAGGGTTAGGGTTAGGGTTAGATGTAGGGTTAGGGTTAGGTTTAGTTGTAGGGGTAGGGGTAGTGGTAGGGGTAGGAGTGGGCGTAGGGTAAGGTTTAGGGTTAGGATTGTGTTAGGGTTAGGGGTATGGTTAGGGTTAGGGTTAGGGGTAGGGTTAGGGGTAGGGGTAGTGTTAGGCTTAGGGTTAGTATTAAGGTTATGGTTATGGTTAGGGTTAGGGGTAGGGGTGGGGGAAGGTTAGGGTTAGTGTTAGAATTAGGGTTAGGGTTAGGGTTAGGATTAGGGTTAGGGGTAGGGTTAAGGCTAGGACTAGGGTTAGGTTAGGGATAGGGTTAGGGTTAGGGTTAGGGTTAGGAATATCGTTAGGGTTTGGGTTAGGGTTAGGTTTAGGGTTAGCGTTAGGGATAGGATTATGGTTATGCTTAGGGTTAGGGTTAGGATTAGGGGTAGGGTTAGGGTTAGGGTTAGGGTTAGGGTTCGGGTAGGGTTAAGTTTAGGGTTAGGGTTAGGGTTAGGGTTAGGGTTAGGGTTAGCGTTAGGGATAGGATTATGGTTATGCTTAGGGTTAGGGTTAGGATTAGTGGTAGGGTTAGGGTTAGGGTTAGGGTTCGGGTAGGGTTAGGTTTAGGGTTAGGTTTAGGGTTAGGGTTAGGGTTAGGTTTAGGGTTAGGGTTAGTGTTAGGGGTAGGGTTAGGGTTAGGGTTAGGGTTAGGGATAGGTGTAGGGTTAAGGTTACGGTTAGCGTTAGGGGTAGGGTTAGGATTAGGGTTAGTGTTAGGGGTATTGTTAGGGTTAGGGTTAAGGTTAGGGTTAGGGTTAGGGTTAGGGTTAGGGATAGGGTTAGGGGTAGGGGTAGGGGTAGGAGTACAGGTAGGATAAGGGTTAGGTTTAGGCTTGGGGTAAGGGTTAGGGGCTGGTTTAGGGTTAGGGTTAGGGGTAGGGTTAGGGGTAGGGGTAGGGTTAGGGTTATGGTTAGGGTTAGGGGTAGAGTTAGGGTTAGGGGTAGGGTTAGGGGTAGGGGTAGGGTTAGGAGTAGAGGTAGGGTTAGGGTTAGGGTTAGGATTAGGGTTAGGGTTAGGGTTAGGGTTAGGTGTAGGTGTAGGGTTAGGGTTGGGGTTAGGATTAGGATTAGGGTTAGGGTTAGGGTTAGGATTAGGGTTAGGGTTAGGGTTAGGGGTAAGTGTAGGGGTAGGGTTAGGATTAGGGTTAGGATTAGGGTTAGGATTAGGGTTAGTGTTAGTGTTAGGTCTAGAGCTAGGTTTTGGTTTCGGTTTGTGTTAGGGTTAGGGTTAGGGCTCCGGTTAGGGTTAGGGGTAGGGTTAGGGGTACGGTTAGTGTTAGGGATAGGGTTAGGGTTAGGGGTTAGGGTTAAGATTAGGGTTAGGGGTAGGGGTAGTGTTAGGGGTAGGGTTAGGGTTATGGTTAGGTTTAGGGGTAGAGTTAGGGTTAGGGGTAGGGTTAGGGTTAATGTTAGGGTTAGGTTTAGGGTTAGCGTTAGGGGTAGGGTTAGGGTTGAGGTTAGCGGTAGGGTTAGGCTTAGGGTTAAGGTTAGGGTTAGGGTTACGTTTAGGGGCAGGGTTAGGGTTAAGGTTAGGGTTAGGGTTAAGGTTAGGGTAGGTTTAGGGTTAGGGATAGGTTTAGGATTAGGGTTAGGGTTAGGGTTAGGATTAGGGTTAGGGCTAGGGCTAGGCTTAGTTTTAGGGTTACGGTTAGGGTTTGGGGTAGTGGTAGGGTTACGGTTAGGGTTAGGGTGAGGAGTAGGATTAGGTTTAGGGTTGGGTTTAGTGTTAGTGTTAGGGGTAGGGGTAGGGGTAGGGGTAGGCTTAGGGTTAAGGTTACGGTTAGGGGTTGGGTTAGAGTTAGGGTTAGGGTTAGGGTTAGGGGTAGGGTTAGGGTTAGGATTAGGGTTAGGTTAGGGTTAGGGTTAGGGTAGTGTTAGTGGTAGGGTTAGGGTTAGGGGTAAGGATAGGGCTAGGGCTATGGTTAGAGTTAGAGTTAGGGTTAGGGTTAGGGTTAGGTTTAGGGTTAGGGTTAGGGTTAGGGTTAGGGTTAGCGTTAGGGTTAGGAATAAGGTTAGGGTTAGGGTTAGAGTTAGGGGTAGGGTTAGGGTTAGGGTTAGGAGTATTGTTATGTTTAGGGTTAGGGTTAGGGTTAGGGGTAGGGTTAGGGTTAGGGGTAGGGTTAGGGGTATGATTAGGGTTACGGTTAGGTTTAGGGGTAGGGTTAAGGGTAGGTTTAGGTTAGGGTTAGGGTTAGGGTTAGCGTTAGGGCTAAGGTTATGGTTAGGGTTAGGAGTAGGGGTATTGTTAGGGTTAGGTTTAGGGTTAGCTTTAGGGATAGGGTTAGAGTTAGACGTAAGGTTAGGGGTAGGAGTAGGGTTAGGGTTAGTGTTAGGGTTACGGGTAGGTTAGGGGTAGGGGTAGGGTTACGCTTAGGGTTAGGGGTAGGGGTAGGGTTAGGGTTGGGGTTGGTTAGGGTTAGAGTTAGGGGTAGTGTTAGGGTTAGGGCTAGGGCTAGGGTTAGGGGTCTGGTAGGGTTAGGGTAAGGGTTAGGTTTAGGGTTGGGTTAAGGTTAGGGGTAGGGTTAGGGGTAGGGTTAGTGTTAGGGGTAGGGATAGGGGTTGGGGTAGGGTAGGGGTAGTGTTAGGGTTAGGGTTAGGATTAGGGTTAGGGTTAGGGTTGGGGTTAGGGGTAGGGGTAGGGTTAGGGTTAGGGTTAGGGTTAGGATTAGGGTTATGGTTAGGTTTAGGATTAGGGTTAGGTTTAGGTTTAGGGGTAGGACTAGGGTTAGGTTAGGGTTAGGGTAAGAGTTAGGGTTAGGAATATGGCTAGGGTTAGGTTTAAGGTAGGCGTTAGGGGTATTGTTAGTTCTAGGGTTAGGGTTAGTGGTATTGTTAGGGTTAGGGTTAGGTTAGGGTAGGGTATGGTTAGGGTTATGGTTAGGGTTAGGATTAGTGTTAGGGTTACGGTTAGGGTTAGGATTAGGGTTAGGGTTAGGGTTAGGGGTAGGGGTAGGGGTTTGGTTAGGTTTAGGGTTAGGATTAGGGTTAGGGTTAGGGTTAGGAGTAGGGTTAGGGATAGAGTTAGTGCTAGGGCTAGGGTTAGTTTTAGGGTTAGTGTTCGGAGTAGGGTTATGGATAGGGGTAGGGTTAAGGTTATGGTTAGGGGCAGGGGTAGGGTTTCGTGTAGGGTTAGGGGTAGGGTTAGGGTTAGATTTAGGGTTAGGGGTAGGGTTGATTTAGGCTTAGGTTTAGGGTTAGGGGTAGTGTTAGTGTTAGGGTTAGGTTTAGGGGTAGGGTTAGGGCTAGGGCTAGGTTTACAGTTAGGGTTAGGGTTAGGGGTAGGGGTAGGTTTAGGGGTAGGGTTAGGGGTAGGGTTAGGGGAAGGGTTAGGGTTACGGTAGGGTTAGCGTTAGGGGTATTGTTACGTTTAGGGTTAGGGTTAGGGGTAGGTTAGGGTTAGGAGTAGAGTTAGGGGTATGGTTAGGGTTAGGGTTAGGGGTAGGGGTAGGGGTAGGGTTAGGGGTAGGGTTAGGGTTAATGTTAGGGGTAGGTTAGGGGTAGGGTTAGGGTTAGGGTTAGGGTTAGGGGTATGGGTAGGGGTAGGGTTTGGTTAGGGTTAGGGGTAGCGGTAGGTTAGGGTTAGGGATAGGATTCGGGTTAGGGTTAGGTGTACGGTTAGGGGTAGGGTTAGGGGTAGCGTTAGAGTTAGGGTTATGTGTAGAGTTAGGGATAGGGGTAGAGTTTGGTTTAGGCTTAGGGTTAGGGGTAGGCTTTGGGTTAGGTTTAGGGTTAGTGGTAGGGTTAGGGTTATGGGTAGTATTAGGGTTAGGGGTAGAATTAGGATTAGGGGTAGGGTTAGGGTTAGGGTTACGGTAAGGGGTAGGTTTAGAGTTAGCGTTAGGGTTAGGGGTAGGATTAGGGGTAAGGTTAAGATTAGGGTTAGGGGTAGGGTTAGGGGTAGCGGTATGGTTAGGGTTAGGGTTAGGGGTAGGGGTAGGTTAGGGTTAGGGTTAGGGTTAGGGTTAGGGGTACGGGTAGGTTTAGGGTTAGGGTTAGGGTTAGGTTTAGGTGTACGGTTAGGGGTAGGGTTAGAGGTAGCGTTAGAGTTAGGGTTGGATAGGGTTAGAGGTAGGGGTAGGGTTAGGGTTAGGCGTAGGGGTAGGGGTAGGGTTAGGGTAAGGGTTAGGGTTAAGGTTGGGTTAAGGTTAGGGTTAGGGTTAGGGGTAGGTTTTGGGGTTGGGTTGGGGTTAGGGTTAAGGTTAGATTTAGGGTTAGGGTTAGGGTTAGGGGTAGGGGTATGGTTAGGGTTAGGGTTAGACATAGTGTTAGGGTTAGGTTAGGATTAGGTTTAGGGTTAGGTTTAGGGCTAGGACTATGGTTAGGTTAGGGTTAGGGTTAGGGTTAGGGTTAGGAATAGGGCTAGGGTTAGGGTTAGGTTTAGGGTTAGGGGTAAGGGTAGGGGTAGGGTTAGGGTTAGGGTTAGGGTTAGCTTAGGCGTTAGGGGTAGGGTTAGGTTTAGGGTTAGGGTTAGGGGTATTGTTAGGGTTAGAGTTAAGGTTAGCGTAGGGGTAGGGTTAGGGTTAGGGATAATGTTAAGAATAGGATTAGGGTAAGGGTTAGGGTTAGGCTTAGGGATAGGGTTAGAGTTAGGGATAGGGTTAGGGTTAGGGTTACGGTAAGGGGTAGTTTTAGAGTTAGGTTTAGGGTTAGGGGTAGTGTTAGGGGTAGAGTTAGGGTTAGGTTTAGGGTTAGGGTTAAGGTTAGGGTTAGGGATAGGGTTAGGGATAGGGGTAGGGTTTTGTTTAGGGTTAGGCGTCGCGGTAGGGTTAGGGTTAGGGGTAGGGGTAGGGGTAGAGTTAGGGTTAGGTTAAGGGTTAGGGTTAGGGTTGGGATTAGGGTTAGGTGTAGGTTTAGGGTTAGGGTTAGGGATAGGGTTAGGGTTAGGGTTAGTGGTAGGGGTAGGGGTAGGGGTAGGTTTAGGATTAGGGTTAGGGTTAGGGTTAGGGGTAGGGGTAGGGGTAGTTTTAGGGTTAGGGTTGGGATTAGGGTTAGGGGTAGGTTTTGGGGTTGGGTTGGGGTTAGGGTTAAGGTTAGATTTAGGGTTAGGGTTAGGGTTAGGGGTAGGGGCATGGTTAGGGTTAGGGTTAGACATAGTGTTAGGGTTAGGTTAGGATTAGGTTTAGGGTTAGGTTTAGGGCTAGGACTATGGTTAGGTTAGGGTTAGGGTTAGGGTTAGGGTTAGGAATAGGGCTAGGGTTAGGGTTAGGTTTAGGGTTAGGGGTAAGGGTAGGGGTAGGGGTAGGGGTAGGGTTAGGGTTAGGGTAGGCGTTAGGGGTAGGGTTAGGTTTAGGGTTAGGGTTAGGGGTATTGTTAGGGTTAGAGTTAAGGTTAGCGTAGGGGTAGGGTTAGGGTTAGGGATAATGTTAAGAATAGGATTAGGGTAAGGGTTAGGGTTAGGCTTAGGGATAGGGTTAGAGTTAGGGATAGGGTTAGGGTTAGGGTTACGGTAAGGGGTAGTTTTAGAGTTAGGTTTAGGGTTAGGGGTAGTGTTAGGGGTAGGGTTAGGGTTAGGTTTAGGGTTAGGGTTAAGGTTAGGGTTAGGGATAGGGTTAGGGATAGGGGTAGGGTTTGGTTTAGGGTTAGGCGTCGCGGTAGGGTTAGGGTTAGGGGTAGGGGTAGAGTTAGGGTTAGGTTAAGGGTTAGGGTTAGGGTTGGGATTAGGGTTAGGTGTAGGTTTAGGGTTAGGGTTAGGGATAGGGTTAGGGTTAGTGGTAGGGGTAGGGGTAGGGGTAGGTTTAGGATTAGGGTTAGGGTTAGGTTTAGGGGTAGGGGTAGGGGTAGGGTTAGGGTTAGGGTTGGGATTAGGGTTAGGGTTAGGGGTAGGGGTAGGGGTAGGTTTAGGGTTAAGGGTAGGTATAGGGGTATGGGTAGGGTTAGGGTTAGTTTTAATATTAGGGTTAGGGTTAGGGGTAGGGGTAGGGGTAGGGGTAGGGTTAGGGTTAGGGTTGGGATTAGGGTTAGGGTTAGGGTTAGGGTTAGGGGTATGGTTAGGGTTAAGGGTAGGAATAGGGGTATGGGTAGGGTTAGGGTTAGTTTTAGGATTAGGGTTAGGGTTAGGGGTAGGGGTAGGGGTAGGGTTACGGTTAGGGTTGGGATTAGGGTTAGGGTTAGGATTAGGCATAGGGTTAGGGTTAGGGCTAGGACTAGGGTTAGGTTAGGGTTAGGGTGAAGTTTAGGATTAGGAGTAGGGTTAGGGTAAGGATTAGGTTTAGGGTTAGGTTTAGGGTTAGCGTTAGGGGTAGGATTAGGGTTAGGCTTAGGGTTAGGGTTAGGGTTAGGGGTACGGTTAGGGGTAGGGTTAAGGGTAGGGTTAGGGTTAGGGTTACAGTAGGCGTTAGGGGTAGGGTTGGGTTTAGGGTTAGGGTTTGGGTTAGTGTTAGGGGTAGTGGTGGGGTTAGGGTTAGGGTTAGGGTTAGGGGTAGGGTTAGGGTTAGGTTTGGGTTTAAGGTTAGGGTTAGGGTTAGGGTTAGGTGTAGGGGTAGAGGTGGGGTAGGGCTAGGGTTACAGTTACGGTTAGGGGTAGTGTTAGAGTTAGGGTTAGGGTTAGGTTTAGGGGTAGGGTTAGGGTTAGTGTTAGGGTTAGGTTTAGGGTTAGGAATAGGGGTAGGGTTAGATTTAGGGTTAGGATTAGGGTTAGGGTTAGGGTCAGGGGTAGGGTTAGGGTTAGGGGTAGGGGTAGGGTTAGGGACAGGGTTAGGTTTAGGATTAGGGTTAGGGTTAGGGCTAGGGCTGGGGTTAGAGTTAGGGTTAGGGTTAGTGTTAGGGGTAGGGTTAGGGTTAGGGTTAGCGTTAGGGGTAGGGTTAGTGTTAGGGTTAGGGGTAGGGTAGGCGTTAGGGGTAGGGTTAGGTTTAGGCTAAGGGTTAGGTGTATTGTTAGGGTTAGTGTTAAGGTTAGGGTTGGGGTAGGGTTAGGGTTACGGTTAGGGTTAAGAATAGGGTTAGTTTTAGGGTTAGGGTTAGGGGTAGGGTTAGTGGTAGGGTTTGGGTTAGGATTACGGTTACGGTTCGGGGTAGGGTTAGAGTTAGATTTACATTAGGGGTAGGATTAGGGTTAGGTTTAGGGGTAGGGTTAGGGGTAGGTTTAGTGTTAGGGGTAGGGTAGGGTTAGCGGTAGGGGTAGGGTTAGGGTTATGGTTAGTGGTAGAGGTAGGGGTAGGGTTAGGGAAAGGGTTAGGGTTAGTGTTGGGGTTAGGGTTAGGGGTAGGTTTAGGGTTAGGGTTAGGGGTAGGGTTAGTGTTAGGGTTATGGGTAGAGGTAGGGTTAGGGCTAGGGAAAGGGTTAGGGTTAGTGTTGAGGTTAGGGTTAGGGGTAGGTTTAGGGTTAGGGTTAGGGTTAGGGTTAGGGGTAGGGGTAGGGTTAGGGTTATGGTTAGTGGTAGGGTTAAGGTTAGGGGTAGGTTTAGGGTTATGGTTAGGATTAGGGGTGGGGTTAGGGTTAGGGTAGGGGTAGGCTTAGATTTAGGGTTAGGGTTAGGGGTAGGGTTTGGGTTAGGGTTAGGGTTAGGTTTAGGGTTAGGGCTAGGTTTAGGGTTAGGGTTATTGTTGGGGTTAGGATTAGGTGTACGGTTTAGCGGTAGGGATAGGGGTAGAGGAAGTGGTAGGGTTTAGGTTAGGTTTAGGGTTAGGGATAGGGTTAGGCTTAGGGGTAGGGTTAGGGTTAGGGTTAGGGTTAGGGTTAGGTTTAGGGGTTAGGGTTAGGATTATGGTTAGGGTAGGGGTAGGGTTAGGCGTAGGGTTAGGTGTAGGGGTAGGGTTAGGGGTAGGGGTAGGGGTAGCGTTAGCGGTAGAGTTAGGGTTAGGGGTAGGGTTAGGTTTCGGGTTAGGGGTAGGAGTAGGAGTAGGGGTAGGGTTAGGGTTAGGGTTAGTGTTGGGGTTAGGGTTAGGGGTAGGTTTAGGGTTAGGGTTAGGGGTAGGGTTAGTGTTAGGGTTAGGGGTAGAGGTAGGGTTAGGGTTAGGGAAAGGGTTAGGGTTAGTGTTGAGGTTAGGGTTAGGGGTAGGTTTAGGGTTAGGGTTAGGGTTAGGGCTAGGGTTAGGGTTAGGGGTAGGGTTAGGGTTAGGGTTAGGGTTAGGTTTAGGTTTAGGTTTAGCGTTAGGGGTAGGGGTAGGGTTACGGTTAGCGTTAGGGTTAGGGTTAGGGTTACGGATAGGGTTAGGGTTAGGGATAGGGGTAGGGGTAGTGTTAGGGTTAGGGGTAGGGGAAGTTTTAGACTTAGGGGTAGGTGTAGGGGTAGGTTTAGGGTTACCGCTATGGTAAGGGTTAGGGTTAGGGTTAGGATTAGGGATAGGGTTAGGTTTAGGGGTAGGGTTAGGGTTAGTGTTAGGGTTAGCGTTAGGGGTAGGGGTAGGGTTAGGGTTAGGTTTAGGATTAGGGTTAGGGTTAGGGTTGGTGTTAGGGGTAGAGTTAAGGTTAGGGATAGCGTTAGGGGTAGGGTAGTGTTAGGGTTAGGATTACTGTTAGGGTTAGGGGTAGTGGTAGATTTAGGGTTAGAGTTAGGTTTAGGGTTAGGATTAGGGTTAGGGTTAGTGTTTGGGTTAGAGGTAGTGGTAGGGTTAGTGTTAGGGTTATGGTTAGATGTAGGATTAGGGTTAGGGTTGGGTATAGGGTTTGGGTTAGGTTTAGGGTTAGGTGTAGGGGTAGGGGTAGGGGTAGGGGTTGGGTTAATGTTACTGTCAGGGGTTGGGTTAGAATTAGGGGTAGGGGTAGGTTTAGGTTTAGGCTTAGGATTAGGGTTAGAGTTAGGGTTAGGGTTAGGGTAAGGGTTAGGGTAAGGGTTAGGGTTAGGGGTAGGGTTAGGGTTAGGATTAGGGTTAGGGTTAAGGCGAGGTCTAGGGTTAGGTTTAGGGTTAGGGTTAGGGTTAGGGGTAGGGTTAGGTTTAGGGTTAGGGTTAGGGTTAGGTGTAGGGTTAGGGTTAGGGTTATGGGTAGGGTTAGGGGGAAGGGGAGGGGGAGTGATAGGGTTAGGGCTAGGGCTAGGGTTAGGGTTAGGGTTAGGATTAGGGTTACGGTTAGTGTTAGGGTCAGGGACAGTGTCACGGGTAGGTTTAGGGTTAGGGTTAGAGTTAGGTTTAGTGTTAGGGTCAGGGTTACTGTTAGAGGTAGGGTTAGGGTTAGGGTTAGGGTTGTTTGTAGGGTTAGGGTTAGGGTTAGGGATAGGGTAAGGATTAGGGTTGGGGTTAGGGTTAGGGCTATGGTTAGGTTGAGGTTTAGGGTTAGGGTTATGGGTAGGGTTAAGGTTATGGTTAGGGTTATGGGAAGGTTAGGGTTTGGGTTAGGTGTAGGGTTAGGACTAGGTTTAGGGTTAGGGGTAGGGTTAGGGTTAGGGTTAGGGGTAGGGTTAGGGGTAAGGTTAGGGTTAGGGTTAGGGTTATGGGTAGGGTTAGGGTTAGGGTTAGGTTGAGGGTTTAGGTTTAGAGCTAGGGTTAGGTTGAGGGTTTAGGTTTAGGGCTAGGGTTAGGGTTAACGTTAGGGGTAGGGTTAGGGTTAGGGTTAGGGTTATGGTAGGTGTTAGGGGTAGGGTTGGGTTTATGGTTAGGGTTAGGTTTAGTGTTAGGGGTTGGGGTAGGGTTAGGGTTGGGTTTAGGGTTAAGGTTTGGGTTAGGGTTAGGTGTAGGGGTAGTGGTTGGCGTAGGGGTAGGGTTAGGGTTAGTGTTAGGGGTAGGGTTAGGGTTAGGGGTAGGGGTAGGGTTAGGGTTAGGGTTAGGTTTAGGGGTAGGGTTAGGGTTAGTGTTAGGTTTAGGTTTAGGGTTAGGGGTAGGGGTAGGGTTAGGTTTAGGGTTAGGATTAGGGTTAGGGTTATTGGTAGGGTTAGGGTTAGGGGTAGGGGTAGGGTTAGGGACAGTGTTAGGGTTAGGATTAGGGTTAGGGTTAGGGTTTGGTGTAGGGTTAGTGGTAGTGGTAGGTTTAGGGTTAGGGTTAGGGTTAGGAGAGGCGTTAGGTGTAGGGTTAGGTTTAAGGTTAGACTTAGGGTTAGAGTTAATGTTAGGGTAGGGGTAGGGTTAGGGTTAGGGTTAGGGTTAGGGGTAGGTTTAGGGTTAGGGTTAGGTTTAGGCTTAGGGTTAGAGTTAGGGTTTGGTGTATGGTTAAGGGTAGGGTTAGGATTAGGGTTAGGATTAGGGTTAGGGTAGGCGTTAGGGGTAGGGTTAGGTTTAGGGTTAGACTTAGGTGTATGGTTAGGGTTAGGGTTAAGGTTAGGGTAGGGTTAGGGTTAGGGTTCAGAATAGGGTTAGGGTTAGGTTTAGGTTTAGGGTTAGGGGTAGGGTTAGGGTTACGGTTAGGGGTAGGGTAGGAGTTAGGTTTAAGGTTAGGGGTAGGGGTAGGGTTAGGGTTAGGGTTAGGGGTAGGGTTAGGGGTAGGGTTAGGGTTAGGGGTAGGGTAGGGTTACCGGTAGGGTTAGAGTTAGGGTTAGGGTTAAGGGTAGAGGTAGGGGTAGGGTTAGGGAAAGGGTTATGGTTAGGGTTGGGGTTAGGGTTAGGGGTAGGTTTAGGGTTAGGGTTAGGGGTAGTGATAGGGTTAGGGTTAGAAGTAGGGTTAGGGTTACGGTTAGCGGTAGGGTTAGGGTTAGGGATAGGGTTAGGGTTAGGGTTAGGAATAGGGTGGTAGGGTTAGGGTTAGGGGTAGGGTTAGGGTTAGGGTTAGGGATATGGTTAGGGTTAGAGTGAGGTTTCGGTTAGGGTTAGGGTTAAGGTTAGGTTTGGGGCTAGGGCTAGGTTTAGGGTTAGGGCTAGGGCTAGGTTTAGGGTTAGGTTTAGGGGTAGGGTTAGGGTTAGGGTTAGGGTTAGGGTTACGTTTAGGGGTAGGGTTAGGGTTAGGGATAGGGTTACGGTTGTGTATAGGGTTAGGGTTAGGGTTAGTTTTAGGGAATGGGGTAGGTTTAGGAGTAGGGTTAGGGAAAGGGTTATGGTTAGGGTTGGGGTTAGGGTTAGGGGTAGGTTTAGGGTTAGGTTTAGGGGTAGTGTTAGGGTTAGGGTTAGAAGTAGGGTTAGGGTTACGGTTAGCGGTAGGTTTAGGGTTAGGTGTAGGGTTAGGGTTAGGGTTAGGATTAGGGGTAGGGTTAGGGTTAGCGGTAGGGGTAGGGTTAGGGTTAGGGTTAGGATTAGGGTTAGGGTTAGGGTTAGGTTTGGGGCTAAGGCTAGGGTTAGGGTTAGGGCTAGGGCTAGGTTTACGGTTAGGTTTAGGGGTAGGGTTAGGGTTAGGTTTAGGGTTAGGGTTACGTTTAGCGGTAGGGTTAGGGTTAGGGATAGGGTTATGTTTATGTATAGGGTTAGGCTTAGGTTTAGTTTTAGGGATAGGGATAGGTTTAGGGGTAGGGGTACGGGTAGGGTTAGTGTTAGGGTTAGGATTAGGATTAGGGTAAGGTTTAGGGGTAGGGGTAGGGTTAGGTTTAGGGTTAGGGTTAGGTGTAGGGGTCGGGTTAGGGTTAGGGATAGGGTTACGGTTAGGGGTAGGGTTAGGGTTATGGTTAGGGTTACGGTTATGGATAGGGTTAGGCTTAGGGTTAGTTTTTGGGTCTGGGGTAGGGGTAGGGGTAGGGGTAGGGTTAGGGTTAGGGTTAGTGTTAGGGGTAGGGTTAGGGTTAGGGTAAGGGTAGGGGTATTGTTAGGGTTATGGTTCGATGTAGGGGTAGGGTTAGGATTAGGGTTATGGTTACGGTTAGGGGTAGGGAGAGGGTTAGGTTTAGGGTTACGGTTATGGATAGGGTTAGGGTTAGGGTTAGTTTTAGGGTTAGGGTTAGGGTTAGGGGTAGATTTAGGGTTAGGGTTAGGGTTAGCGGTAGGGGTAGGGTTTGGGTTAGGGTTGAATTTAGGGTTAGGATTAGGGTTAGGGTTAGGGTAGGGGTAGGTGAAGGGGTAGGTTTAGGGTTAGGGTTAGGGTTAGGGTTATGGTTTCAGGGTTAAGGTTAGTGTTAGGGTTAGGATTAGGGTTAGGTTTAGGGTTGGGGTTAGGGTTAGGTTTAGGGTTAGGGTTAGGGGAAGGGGTAGGGGTAGGGGTAGGGTTAGGGTTAGTGTTAGGTTTAGGTTTAGGGTTATGGTTAGACTTAGGTTTAGGGGTACTTTTAGGGTTAGATTTAGGGTTAGGGATAGGGTAAGATTAGGTTTAGGGTTAGGGTTATGGTTAGGGTTACGGTTAGGGTTAGGGTTAGGGCTAGGGGTAGGGCTAGGGTTAGGGTTAGTGTTAGGGTTATGGTTAGGGGTAGGGTTAGGGTTATGGTTAGGGTTACGTTTATGGATAGGGTTAGGGTTAGGTTTAGTTTTTTGGGTATGGGGTAGGGGTAAGGTTCGGTTAGGGTTAGGGTTATGGTTAGTGTTAGGGGTAGGGTTAGGGTTAGGGGTAGGGTTAGGGGTATTGTTAGGGTTATGGTTAGATGTAGGGGTAGGGTTACGGTTAGGGTTAGGGTTACGGTTAGGGGTAGGGAGACGGTTAGGTTTAGGGTTACGGTTATGGATAGGGTTAGGGTTAGGGTTAGTTTTAGGGGTAGGGGTAGGGTTAGGGGTAGAGTTAGGGTTAGGGTTAGGGTTAGCGGTAGAGGTAGGGTTTGGGTTAGGGTTGGGTTTAGGGTTAGGATTAGGGTTACGGTTCGGGATAGGGGTAGGTGTAGGGGTAGGTTTAGGGTTAGGGTTAGGGTTAGGGTTAGGGTTAGGGTTAGGGTTAGGATTAGGGTTAGGTTTAGGGTTGGGGTTAGGTTTAGGGTTAGGGTTAGGGGAAGGGGTAGGGTTAGGGGTAGAGTTAGCGTTAGGGTTAGGGTTAGGGTTAGGTTTAGACTTAGGTTTAGGGCTACTGCTAGGGTTAGGGTTAAGGTTAGGGATAGGGTAGGATTAGTTTTAGGGTTATGGTTATGGTTAGGGTTACGGTTAGGGTTAGGTTTAGGGCTAGGGGTAGGGCTAGGATTAGGGTTAGCGTAGGGTTATGGTTAGGGGTATGGTTAGGGTTAGGGTTAGGGGTAGGGTTAGGGTTAGGGTTAGGGTTACGGTTAGGGGAAGGGTTAGGGTTAGGTTTAGGATTAGGGGTAGGGGTAGGAATAGGGTTAGGGTTAGTTGTAGGATTAGGGTTAGGTTTATTCTTAAGGGTAGAGTTAAGGTTACGGTTCGGTTAGAGTTAGGTTTAGGGGTTGGGTTAGGGTTAGGGTTAGGGGTAGGGTTAGGATTAGCGGTAGGGGTAGGGTTTGGGTTAGGGTTGGGTTGAGGGTTAGGATTAGGGTTAGTGTTAGGGTTAGGGGTAGGTGTAGGGGTAGGTTTAGGGTTATGGTTAGGGTTAGGGTTATGGTTTCAGGGTTAAGGTTAGTGTTAAGGTTAGGATTAGGGTTAGGTTTAGGGTTAGGGTTAGGGGAAGGGGAAGGGGTAGGGGTAGGATTAGCGTTAGTGTTATGGTTAGGTTTAGGGTTAGGGTTAGACTTAGGTTTAGGGGTACTGCTAGGGTTAGATTTAGGGTTAGGGATAGGGTAGGATTAGGTTTAGGGTTAGGGTTATGGTTAGGGTTACGGTTAGGGTTAGGGTTAGGGCTTGGGGTAGGGCTAGGGTTAGGGTTAGTGTTAGGGTTATGGTTAGGGGTAGGGTTAGGGTTAGCGTTAGGTGTAGGGTTAGGGTTAGGGTTCGGTGTAGGGGTAGGGTTAGGGTTAGGGTTAGGGTTACTGTTAGAGGAAGGGTTAGGGTTAGGTTTAGGTTTAGGGGTAGGGGTAGGGTAGGGCTAGGGTTAGGGGTAGGGTTTGTGTTAGGTTTATTCTTAGGAGTAGGGTTAGGGTTAGGGTTCGGTTAGGGTTAGGGTTAGGGTTAGGGTTGGGGCTAGGGCTAGGTTAGGGTTAGGGCTAGGGCTAGGTTTAGGGTTAGGGTTAGGTTTAGGGTTAGGGCTAAGACTAGGGTTAGGGTTAGGGTTAGGGCTAGGGCTAGAGCTAGGGGTAGGGGGAGGGTAGGGTTAGGTTTAGGGTTAGCGGTAGCGTTAGGGTTAGGCTTAGGGTTAGGTGTAGGGGTAGGGTTAGGGTTAGGGTTAGGGTTAGGGTTAGGGGTAGGGTTAGGGTTACGGTTAGGGTTACGGTTAGGGGTAGGGTAGGAGTTAGGTTTAGGGTTAGGGGTAGGGGTAGGGGTAGGGTTAGGGGTAGGGTTAGGGGTAGGGTTAGGGTTAGGGGTAGGGTAGGGTTACCGGTAGGGGTAGGGTTAGGGTTAGGGTTAGGGGTAGATGTAGGGGTAGGGTTAGGGTTGGGGTTAGGGTTAGGGGTAGGTTTAGGGTTAGGGTTAGGGGTAGTGTTAGGGTTAGGGTTAGAAGTAGGGTTAGGGTTATGGTTAGCAGTAGGTTTAGGGTTAGGGGTAGGGTTAGGTTTAGGGTTAGGATTAGGGGTAGGGTTAGGGTTAGCGGTAGGGGTAGGGTTAGGGTTAGGGTTAGGATTAGGGTTAGGGTTAGGGTTAGGTTTGGGGCTAAGGCTAGGGTTAGGGTTAGGGCTAGGGCTAGGTTTAGGGGTAGGGTTAGGGTTACGGTTAGGGTTACGTTTAGGGTTAGGGTTAGGGTTAGGGTTAGGGTTACGGTTAGGGGTAGGGAGACGGTTAGGTTTAGGGTTACGGTTATGGATAGGGTTAGGGTTAGGGTTAGTTTTAGGGTTAGGGATAGGGGTAGGTGTAGGGGTAGGTTTAGGGTTAGGGTTAGGGTTAGGGTTATGGTTTCAGGGTTAAGGTTAGTGTTAGGGTTAGGATTAGGGTTAGGGTTAGGGTTAGGGTTGGGGTTAGGGTTAGGGTTAGGGTTAGGGGAAGGGGTAGGGTTAGGGGTAGAGTTAGCTTTAGGGTTAGTGTTAGGTTTAGGGTTAGGGTTAGACTTAGGTTTAGGGCTACTTCTAGGGTTAGGGTTAGGGTTAGGGATATGGTAGGATTAGGTTTAGGGTTAGTGTTATGGTTAGGGTTACGGTTAGGGTTAGGGTTAGGGCTAGGGGTAGGGCTAGGGGTAGGGTTAGTGTTAGGATTATGATTAGGTGTAGGGTTAGGATTAGGGTTAGGGGTAGGATTAGGGTTAGGGTTATGGTTACGGTTAGGGGAAGGGTTAGGGTTAGGTTTAGGATTAGGCGTAGGCGTAGGAATAGGGTTAGGGTTAGGGGTAGGTTTAGGGTTAGGTTTATTTTAGGGGTAGGGTTAGGGTTCGGTTAGGGTTAGGGTTAGGGTTAGGGTTGGGGCTAGGGATAGGTTATGGTTAGGGATAGGGCTAGGTTTAGGGTTAGGGTTAGGTTTAGGGTTAGGGCTAAGGCTATGGTTAGGGTTAGGGTTAGGGCTAGGGCTAGGGCTAGGGGTAGGTGTAGGGTTAGGTTTAGGGTTAGCAGTAGCGTTAGGGTTAGGCTTAGGGTTAGGTGTAGGGGTAGGGTTAGGTTTAGGGTTAGGGTTATGGTTATGGATAGGGTTAGGATTAGGGTTAGTTTTAGGATTAGGGGTAGGGTTAGGGGTAGGTGTAGGGTTAGGGTTAGTGTTAGGGGTAGGGTTAGCGTTAGGGTTAGGAGTACTGGTAGGGTTAGGATTAGGGTTGGCGTTAGGTGTAGGATAGGGTTAGGGTTAGGGTTAGGGCAGGGTTGGGGTTAGGGTTCGGTTAGGGTTTTGGTTAGGGTTGGGGCTAGGGCTAGGGTGAGGGTTAGGGCTATGGCTAGGGTTAGGGTAAGGGGTAGGGTTAGGGTTAGGGCTAAGGCTAGGGTTAGGGTTAGGGTTAGGGCTAGGGCTAGGGCTACTGTTAGGGTTAGGGTTAGGGTTGGACTTAGGTTTAGGCTAGGACTAGGGTTAGGGTTAGGGTTAGGGATAGGGGTAGGATTAGTGTTAGGGTTAGCGTTAGGGTTATGGTTAGGGGTAGGGTTAGCTTTATTGTAGGAGTAGCGGTAGGGTTAGGGTTAGGGTTCGGGTTAGGGTTGGGGCTAGGGCTAGGGTTAGGGTTAGGGCTATGGCTAGGTTTATGGTTAGGGTTAGGTTAGGGTTAGGGATAAGGCTAGGGTTAGAGTTAGGGTTAGGGCTAGGGGTAGGGCTAGGCTTAGGGGTAGGGTTAGGATTAGGGTTATGGTTAGGGTTAGGTTTAGGGTTAGGTGTAGGGTTAGGATTAGGGGTAGGGTTAGGGTTAGGGTTAGGTGTAGGGGTAGGGTTAGATTTAGAGTTACGGTTAGGGGTAGGGTTAGGGTTAGGTTTAGGGTTACGGTTATGGATAGGGTTAGGGTTAGGGTTAGTTTTAGGGTTAGGTGTAGGGTTAGGGGTAGTGGTAGGGTTAGGGTTAGTGTTTGGGTTAGGGTTAGGGTTAGGATTTGGGGTATGGTTAGGGTCAGGGTTAGGGTTAAGTGTAGGGTTAGGGTTAGGGTTAGGGTTAGGGATAGGGTTACGGTTAGGGGTAGGGTTAGGGTTAGGGTTAGGGGTTGGGTTAGGTGTAGGGGTAGGGGTAGGTGTATGGTTAGGGTTAGGGGTAGAGGAAGGGGTAGGGTTTCGGTTAGGTTTAGGGTTAGGGATAGGGTTAGGGTTAGGCTTAGGGGTAGGGTTAGTGGTCGGGTTAGGGTTAGGGTTAGGGTTAGGGTTAGGGGTTAGGGTTAGGGTTATGGTTAGGGTAGAGGTAGGGTTAGGCGTAGGGTTAGGTGTAGGGGTAGGGTTAGGGTTAGGGGTAGGGGTAGCGTTAGCGGTAGAGTTAGGGTTAGGGGTAGGGTTAGGTTTAGGATTAG
>NW_028327386.1:70000-78550 GCF_031878675.1 Megascapheus bottae
GTTAGGGGTATGGTTAGGGTTAGGTTTAGGGGTAGGGTTAGGATTAGGGTTAGGGGTAGGGTTAGGGTTAGTGTTAGGGCTAGGGCTAGGTTTAGGGTTAGGGTTAGGGTTAGGGCTAGTCCTAGGGATAGATTTAGGTTTAGGGTTAGGGTTAGGGTTAGGGCTAGGGCAAGGGTTAGGTTTAGCGTTAGGGTTAGGGCCAGGGCTAGTGTTAGGGTTAGGGTTAGGTTTAGGATTACGGTTAGGGTTTTAGTTTTAGGGTGAGGGTTAGAGTTAGGTTTAGGTTTAGGGGTACGCTTAGTGTTAAGGTTACGGGTAGGGTTAGGGTTAGGGTTAGGTTTAGCGTTAGGGGTAGGTTTAGGGTTAGGGTTAGGGTTATGGGTAGGGGTAGGTTTAGGATTAGGGTTAGCGTTATGTGGAGGGTTAGGGTTAGTGGTGGGGGTAGGTTTAGGGTTAGGTTAGGGGTAGGATTAGGGTTAGGGTTAGGGTTAGGGTTAAGGGTAGTGTTAGAGTTAGGGTTAGGGTTAGGGGTAGGGTTAGGTTTAGGTTACGGTTTAGGGTTAGTGTTAGGGTTAGGGTTAGGGTTAGGGTTAAGGGAAGTGTTAGGGTTATGATTAGGGGTATGGTTAGGTTTAGGTTACGGTTTAGGGTTAGTGTTAGGGTTAGGGTTAGCATTAGGTGTAGGGTTAGTTTTAGGGTTAGGGTTAGGGTTAGGGCTAGGGTTAGGGTTAGGGGTAGGGTTAGGGTTAGGGTTAGAGTGAGGGTTAGGGTTAGGGTTAGCATTAGGAGAAGACTTAGGGTTAGGGTTAGTGTTAGGAGTAGGGGTAGGGGTAGGGTTAGGTTTAGGGTTGGGTTAGGTGTAGGGTTAGGGTTAGGGTTAGGGGTAGGGTTAGGGTTATGGTGAGGGTTAGGGTTATGGTTATGGGTAGGGTTAGGGGTAGGGTTAGGGTTATGGTGAGGTTTAGGGTTAGGTTTAGGGCAGGGTTAGGGTTAGGGTTTAGGGTTAGGGTTAGGGGTAGGAGTAGGGGTAGGGTTAGAGTTAGGGTTGGGGTTAGGGGTAGAGTTAGGGGTTTGGTTAGGGGTAGGGTTGGAGTAGGGTTAGGGTTACGGTTAGGGGTAGGGTTAGGGTTAGGTTTAGGGTAGGGTTAGGCTTAGGGGTAGGGGTAGGTTTAGGCAGGGTTAGGGTTAGGGTTTAGGGTTAGGGGTAGGGGGTAGGAGTAGGGGTAGGGTTAGAGTTAGGGTTGGGGTTAGGGGTAGAGTTAGGTGTTTGGTTAGGGGTAGGGTTGGAGTAGGTTTAGGGTTACGGTTAGGGGTAGGGTTAGGGCTAGGTTTAGGGTAGGGTTAGGGTTAGGGTTAGGGGTAGGTTTAGGGTTATGGTGAGGGTTAGGGTTAGGGTTATGGGTAGGGTTAGTGGTAGGGTTAGGTTTAGGATTAGTGTTAGGGTTAGGGTTAGCGTTAGGGGTAGGGTTAGGGTTAGTGTTAGGGCTAGGGCTAGGTTTAGGGTTAGGGTTAGGGTTAGGGTTAGGGCTAGGGCAAGGTTTAGGTTTAGCGTTAGGGTTAGAGCCAGGGCTAGTGTTAGGGTTAGGGTTAGGGTTAGGGTTAGGGTTAGGGTTAAGGTTAGGGTTAGGGGTACGGTTAGGGTTAGGATTAGGTTTAGGGTTAGGTTTAGGGTTAGCGTTAGGAGTAGGATTAGGGTTAGGCTTAGGGTTAGAGTTAGGGTTAGGGGTATGGTTAGGGGTAGGGTTAGGGGTAGGGTTAGGATTAGGGTTATGGTAGGCGTTAGGGGTAGGGTTGAGTTTAGGGTTAGGGTTTGGGTTAGTGTTAGGGGTAGTGGTGGGGTTAGGGTTAGGGTTAGGTTAGGGGTGGGGTTAGGGTTAGGTTTGTGTTTAGGGTTAGGGTTAGAGTTAGGGTTAGGTGCAGGGGTAGAAGTTGGGGTAGGGGTAGGGTTAGAGTTACTGTTAGGGTTAGGGTTAGAGTTAGGGTTAGGGTTAGGTTTAGGGATAGGGTTAGGGTTAGTGTTAGGGTTAGGTTTAGGGTTAGGAATAGGGGTAGGGTTAGGTTTAGGGTTAGGATTAGGGTTAGGGTTAGGGTTAGGGGTAGGGTTAGGGTTAGGGTTAGGGTTAGGGGTAGGGTTAGGGACAGGGTTAGGGTTAGGATTAGGGTTAGGGTTAGGGCTAGGGCTAGGGTTAGAGTTAGGGTTAGGGTTAGTGTTAGGGTTAGGGTTAGGGTTAGGGCTAGTGTTAGGGGTAGGGTTAGTGTTAGGGTTAGGGGTAGGGTTAGGTTAGGGTTACGGTTAGGGTTTGGTGTAGGTTTAGGTGTAGGGTTAGGTTAGGGTTAGTGTTAGTGTTAGGGTAGGCGTTAGAGGTCGGGTTATTTTTAGGCTTAGGGTTGGTGTATTGTTAGGGTTAGGGTTAAAGTTAGGGTAGGGGTAGGGTAGGGTTAGGGTTAGGGTTAAGATAGGGTTAATGTTAGTGTTAGGGTTAGGGTTAGGGCTAGGGTTAGTGGTAGGGTTAGGGTTAGGATTCCGGTTACGGTTAGGGGTAGGGTTAGGGTTAGGTTTACGTTATGGGTAGGGTTAGGGTCAGGTTTAGGGGTAGGGTTAGGGGTAGATTTAGGGTTAGGGGTAGGGTAGGGTTAGCGGTAGGGGTAGGGTTAGGGTTAGGGTGGGAGTAGAGGTAGGGGTAGGGTTAGGGAAAGGGTTAGGGTTAGTGTTGGGGGTTAGGGTTAGTGGTAGGTTAGGGTTAGGGTTAGGGGTAGGGTTAGGGTTAGGGGTAGGGGGTAGGGTTAGGGTTACGGTTAGCGGTAGGGTTAGGGGTAGGGGTAGGGTTAGGTTTAGGGTTAGGGTTAGGGGTAGGGTTAGGTTTAGGGTTAGGTTTAGGGTTAGGGCTAGGTTTAGGGTTAGGGTTAGGGTTAGGATTAGGTGTAAGGTTAGGGCTAGGGTTAGGGGTAGCGTTACGGTTAGGTTTAGGGTTAGGGTTAGGGGTAGGGTTGGGTTAGGGTTAGTGTTAGGGGTAGGGGTAGGGGTAGGGGGAAGAGTTAGGGCTAGGGTTAGGGGTAGTGTTAGGGTTACGGTTAGGTTTAGGGTTAGATGTAGGGTTAGCATTAGGGGTAGGTTTAGGGTTAGGGCTATGGTTAAGATTAGGGGGTAGGGTTAGGGTTACGGTTATGGTTAGGTATAGGGTTAGGGTTAGTGTTAGGGTTATAGTTAGTGGTAGGTTTTGGGTTAGGGTAAGGGTTAGGGTAACATGTAGGTTTAGTGTTAGGGATAGGGGTAGAGAAGGGGTAGGGTTTCGGTTAGGTTTAGGGTTAGGGATAGGGTTAGGGTTAGTGTTAGGGCTAGGGCTAGGTTTAGGGTTAGGGTTAGGGTTAGGGCTAGTCCTAGGGATAGATTTAGGGTTAGGGTTAGGGTTAGGGTTAGGGCTAGGGCAAGGGTTAGGTTTAGCGTTAGGGTTAGGGCCAGGGCTAGTGTTTAGGGTTAGGGTTAGGTTTAGGATTACGGTTAGGGTTTTAGTTTTAGGGTGAGGGTTAGAGTTAGGTTTAGGTTTAGGGGTACGCTTAGTGTTAAGGTTACGGGTAGGGTTAGGGTTAGGGTTAGGTTTAGCGTTAGGGGTAGGTTTAGGGTTAGGGTTAGGGTTATGGGTAGGGGGTAGGTTTAGGATTAGGGTTAGCGTTATGTGGAGGGTTAGGGTTAGTGGTGGGGGTAGGTTTAGGGTTAGGTTAGGGGTAGGATTAGGGTTAGGGTTAGGGTTAGGGTTAAGGGTAGTGTTAGAGTTAGGGTTAGGGTTAGGGGTAGGGTTAGGTTTAGGTTACGGTTTAGGGTTAGTGTTAGGGTTAGGGTTAGGGGTTAGGGTTAAGGGAAGTGTTAGGGTTATGATTAGGGGTATGGTTAGGTTTAGGTTACGGTTTAGGGTTAGTGTTAGGGTTAGGGTTAGCATTAGGTGTAGGGTTAGTTTTAGGGTTAGGGTTAGGGTTAGGGCTAGGGCCAGGGTTAGCGTTAGGGGTAGTGTTAGGGTCAGGGTTAGGTTTAGGTTTAAGCTTATTGTTAGGGGTAGGGTTAGGGTTAGGTTTAGGGTTAGGGTTAGGGGTAGGGTTAGGGTTAGGGTTAGAGTGAGGGTTAGGGTTAGGGTTAGCATTAGGAGAAGACTTAGGGTTAGGGTTAGTGTTAGGAGTAGGGGTAGGGTTAGGGTTAGGTTTAGGGTTGGGTTAGGTGTAGGGTTAGGGTTAGGGTTAGGGGTAGGGTTAGGGTTATGGTGAGGGTTAGGGTTATGGTTATGGGTAGGGTTAGGGGTAGGGTTAGGGTTATGGTGAGGTTTAGGGTTAGGTTTAGGGCAGGGTTAGGGTTAGGGTTTAGGGTTAGGGTTAGGGGTAGGAGTAGGGGTAGGGTTAGAGTTAGGGTTGGGGTTAGGGGTAGAGTTAGGGGTTTGGTTAGGGGTAGGGTTGGAGTAGGTTTAGGGGTTACGGTTAGGGGTAGGGTTAGGGTTAGGTTTGGGGTAGGGTTAGGGTTAGGGGTAGGGGTAGGTTTAGGCAGGGGTTAGGGTTAGGGGTTAGGGTTAGGGGTAGGGGTAGGAGTAGGGGTAGGGTTAGAGTTAGGGTTGGGGTTAGGGGTAGAGTTAGGGGTTTGGTTAGGGGTAGGGTTGGAGTAGGTTTAGGGTTACGGTTAGGGGTAGGGTTAGGGCTAGGTTTAGGGTAGGGTTAGGGTTAGGGTTAGGGGTAGGTTTAGGGTTATGGTGAGGGTTAGGGTTAGGGTTATGGGTAGGGTTAGTGGTAGGGTTAGGTTTAGGATTAGTGTTAGGGTTAGGGTTAGCGTTAGGGGTAGGGTTAGGGTTAGTGTTAGGGCTAGGGCTAGGTTTAGGGTTAGGGTTAGGGTTAGGGTTAGGGCTAGTCCTAGGGATAGATTTAGGGTTAGGGTTAGGGTTAGGGTTAGGGGCTAGGGCAAGGTTTAGGTTTAGCGTTAGGGTTAGGGCCAGGGCTAGTGTTAGGGTTAGGGTTAGGGTTAGGATTATGGTTAGGGTTTTAGTTTTAGGGTGAGGGTTAGAGTTAGGTTTAGGTTTAGGGGTACGCTTAGTGTTAAGGTTACTGGTAGGGTTAGGGTTAGGGTTAGGTTTAGCTTTAGGGGTAGGATTAGGGTTAGGGTTAGGGTTATGGGTAGGGGTAGGTTTAGGATTAGGGTTAGCGTTATGTGGAGGGTTAGGGTTAGGGTTAGTGGTGGGGGTAGGTTTAAGGTTAGGGTTAGGGGTAGGGTTAGGGGTTAAGGGTAGTGTTAGGGTTAGGGTTAGGGTTAGGAGTAGGGTTAGGTTTAGGTTACGGTTTAGGGTTAGTGTTAGGCTTCGGGTTAGCATTAGGGGTAGGGTTAGTTTTAGGGTCAGGGTTAGGGTTAGGGCTAGGGCTATGGTTAGCGTTAGGGGTAGTGTTAGGGTTAGGGTTAGGTTTAGGTTTAGGCTTATTTTTAGTGGTAGGGTTAGGGTTAGGTTTAGGTTTAGGGTTAGGGTTAGAGTGATGGTTAGGGTTAGGGTTAGCATTAGGATTAGGCTTAGGGTTAGGCTTAGTGTTAGGAGTAGGGGTAGGGTTAGGGTTAGGTTTTAGGGTTGGGTTAGGTGTAGGGTTAAGGTTAGGGTTAGGGCTAGGTCTAGGGTTAGCGTTAGGGTTTAGGGTTAGGGTTAGGGTTAGGGTGAGGGATATGGTTAGGGTTAGGGGTAGGGGTAGGGTTAGGGTTAGAGTTAGGCGTAGAGTTAGGGTTAAGGTTAGGGTTAGGGTCAGCGTTAGGGGTAGGGGTGGTGTTAGGGTTAGGGTTATGGTTAGTGGTAGGGTTAGGGTTTGGGTTAGGGTTAGGGTTAGGGGTAGGGTAGGGTTAGGGTTAGGGTTAGGTTTAGGGTTAGGGGTTAGGTTTAGGGTTAGGGTTAGGCGTAGGGTTAGGGTTAGGTTTAGGGTTAGGGTTAGGGTTAGGGTTTAGGGTTAGGGTTAGGGTTAGGGTTAGGGCTAGGGCTAAGGATAGGGTTAGGGTTAGGGTTAGTGTTAGGGTTAGGGGTAGGGGTAGGTGTCCGTTAGGGTTAGGCGTAGGTGTAGGACTAGGGATAGGGGTAGGTTTAGGGATAGGGTTAGGGTAAGAGTTGGGGTTAGGGTTCGGGTTAGGATTAGCTTTAGGGTAAGGGTTAGGGTTAGGGTTAGGGCTAGGGGTAGGGTTAGGGTTAGTGTTAGCTTTAGGGTTAGAGCTAGGGCTAGTGTTAGGGTTAGGGTTAGGTTTAGGGCTAGGGCTAGGTTTAGGTTTAGGGTTAGTGTTAGGTCTAGGGCTAGGGTTAGGGTTAGGGTTAGGGTTAGGATTAGGGTTAGGGTTTTAGGTTTAAGGTTAGGGTTAGGGCTAGGGCTATGGTTAGGTTTAGGGTTAGGGTTTGGGCTAGGGCTAGTGTTAGGGTTAGGTTTAGTGTTAGCGTTACTATTAGGGTTAGGTTTTTATGGTTAGAGGTAGGGTTAAGTTTATGGTTTGTGTTAGGGGTAGGGTTAGGGTTAGGGTTAGGGTTAGGTGTAGGAGTAGGGGTTAGGTTTAGGGTTAGGGTTAGGGTTAGAGTTAGGGGTAGGGGTAGGGTTAGGGTTAGGTTTAGGGTTGGTTTAGTGGTAGGGGTAGGGGTAGCCGTAGGGTTATGGTTAGGGTTAGGGTTAGGGGTAGGGTTAGGTTAGCGTTAGGGTTAGGGGTAGGGGTAGGGTTAGGGTTATGGTGAAGGTTAGGGGTAGGGGTAGGGATAGCGGTAGGGTTAGGGTTAGGTTTACGGTTAGGGGTTAGGGTTAGGGTTAGGTTTACGGTTAGGGGTAGGGGTAGGGTTAGGGTTAGGGTTACGGTTAGGGGTAGGGGGTAGGGTTAGGGTTAGGGTTAGGTTTACGGTTAGGGGTAGTGTTAGGTTTAGGGTTAGGAGTAGGGGTAGGGTTAGGGGTAGGAGTAGGGGTAGGGGTAGGTTTAGGGTTAGGGTTAGGTTTAGGCGTAGGTTTACTGTTAGGGGTAGGGGTTTGGGTTAGGGTTAGTGTTAGGGTTAGTGTTAGTGGTAGGGTTAGGGTCAGGGTTAGGGATAGGTGGAGGGTTAGGGTTAGGTTTAGAGTTAGGGGTACTGTTAGTGTTAGGGTTAGGGTCAGGGTTAGGGTTAGGGGTTAGGGTTAGGGTTAGGGTTACGGCTAGGGCTAGGGTTAGGGTAGGGTTAGGGCTAGTGTTAGGGTTAGGGGTATTGGTGGGGGTATGGTTATGTTTAGGGTTATGGTTAGGGTTGGGGTTATAGTTAGGGTTAGGATTTGGGTTAGGGTTACGATTAAGGTTAGGTTTAGGTCTAGGGCTAGGTTTAGGGTTAGGGTTAGTGTTCGGGTTAGGGCCAGGGCTAGTGTTATTGTTAGGGTTAGGGCTATGGCTAGGGTTAGGTTTAGCGTTAGGGTTAGGACTAGGGCTAGGGTTAGGGTTAGGTTTAGGGTTAGGATTAGTGTTAGGGTTTTAGGGTTAGTGTGAGGGTTAGGCATAGGGTTAGGGTCAGGGGTAGGGTTAGGGTTAGGGGTAGGGTTAGGGTTATGGGTTAGGGTTAGGGTTAGTGTTAGGGCTAGAGCTAAGGTTAGGATTAGGGTTAGGGTTAGTGTTAGGGATAGGGGTAGGGTTAGGTTTTTTTCAGGGTGAGGTTTAGGGTTAGGGTTAGGGCTAGGGCTAAGGTTAGAGTTAGTGTTTGGGTTAGGGTTAGGGGTAGGGGTCCGGTTAGGCTTAGGGGTAGGGGTAGGGCTAGAGGGTAGGGGTAGGTGTAGGGATAGGGGTTAGGGTTAGGGTTGGGGTTAGGGTTAGTGTTAGGTTTAGGGTTAGGGGTAGGGTTAGGGTTAGGTTTAGGGTAGGGTTAGGGTTAGGGTTTAGGGTTAGGGTTAGGGGTAGGAGTAGGTTTAGGGGTAGAGTTAGGGTTGGGGTTAGGGGGCAGAGTTAGGGGTAGGGTTAAGGGTAGGGTTGGAGTAGGGTTAGGGTTACGGTTAGGGGTAGGGTTAGGGTTAGGTTTAGGGTAGGGTTAGGGTTAGGGGTAGGGGTAGGGTTAGGGTTATGGTGAGGGTTAGGGTTAGGGTTATGGGTAGGGTTAGGGGTAGGGTTAGGTTTAGGGGTTAGTGTTAGGGTTAGGGTTAGCGTTAGGGTAGGGTTAGGGTTAGTGTTAGGGCTAGGGCTAGGTTTAGGTTGTTAGGTTAGGGTTAGGGTTAGGGCTAGTCCTAGGGATAGATTTAGGGTTAGGGTTAGGTTTAGGGTTAGGGCTAGGAAAGGTTTAGGTTTAGCATTAGGGTTAGGGCCAGGGCTAGTGTTAGGGTTAGGGTTAGGGTTAGGATTACGGTTAGGGTTTTAGTTTTAGGGTGAGGGTTAGTGTTAGGTTTATAGGGTTAGGTTAGCGTTAAGGGTAGGTTTAGGGTTAGGGTTAGGGTTATGGGTAGGGGTAGGTTTAGGATTAGGGTTTAGCGTTATGTGGAGGGTTAGGGTTAGGGTTAGTGGTGGGGGTAGGTTTAAGGTTAGGGTTAGGGGTAGAATTAGGGTTAGGGTTAGGGTTAGGGTTAAGGGTAGTA
>NW_028327388.1:0-34605 GCF_031878675.1 Megascapheus bottae
ACACCTCCATTCTATGACTTCACACACCTCCATTCTGACTTCACACACCTCCATTCTATGACTGAACACACCTCCATTCGATGAGTTCACAGACCTCCATTCTATGACTTCACACACCTCCATTCTGTGACTTCACACACCTCCATTCTGAATTCACACATCTTCATTCTGTGACTTCACACACCTCCATTCTGTGACTTCACACACCTCCTTTCTATGACTTAACACACCTCCACTTTATGACTTCATACACCTCCATTCTGACTTCACACACCTCCATTCTATGACTTCGCACACCTCCATTCTCTGTATTCACACACCTCCATTCTGAGGTCGCACACCTTCATTCTGTGACTTAACACACCTCCATTCTGTGACTTCACACATCTCCATTCTGTAACATCACACACCTCCGTTCTATGACTTCACACACCTCCATTCTATGACTTCACACACCTCCCTTCTATGACTTCACACACCTCTATTCTATGATTTCACACACCTCCATTCTGACTTCACACACCTCCATTCTATGACTTCACACACCTCCATTCTATGACTTCACACAACTCCATTGTGATTTCTCACACCTCCATTCTATGACTTCACACACCTCCATTCTGACTTCACACACCTGCATTCTATGACTTCACACACCTCCATTCTGACTTCACACACCTCCATTCTATGACTTCGCACACCTATATTCCATGACTTCACACACTTCCAATCTGATTTCACACACCTCCATTCTGTGACATCACACACCTCCATTCTATGACTTCACAAACCTCCATTCTTTGACTTCACAAACCTCCATTCTATGACTTCACACACCTCCATTGTGATTTCACACACCTCCATTTTATGAGTTCACACACCTCCATTATGACTTCACACACCTCCATTCTATGACTTCACACACCTCCATTCTGACTTCACACACCTCCATTCTATGACTTCGCACACCTACATTCCATGACTTCACACACTTCCAATCTGATTTCACACACCTCCATTCTGTGACTTCACACACCTACATTCTATGGCTTCACGGAACTCCATTCTGTGAGTTCACACACCTCCATTCTATGACTTCACACACCTCTGTTCTATGACTTCATTCACATCCATTCTGTGACTTCACACACTTCCATTCTGACTACACACACCTCCATTCTTACTTCACACACATCCATTCTGTGACTTCACACACCTTCATCATTACTTCACAAACATCCATTCTGTGCCTTCACACACCTCCATTCTATGACTTCACACACCTCCATTCTTTGACTTCACAAACCTCCATTCTATGACTTCACACACCTCCATTCTGTGACTTCACACACCTCCATTCTGAGTTCACACACCTTCATTCTGTGACTTCACACACCTCCATTCTGTGAAATCACACACCTCCATTCTGTGACTTCACACACCTCCATTCTATGACTTCACACACCTCCATTCTGACTTCACACACCTCCATTCTATGACTGAACACACCTCCATTCGATGAGTTCACAGACCTCCATTCTATGACTTCACACACCTCCATTCTGTGACTTCACACACCTCCATTCTATGACTTCACACACCTCCATTCTGACTTCACACACCTCCATTTTGTGAGTTCAAAAACCTCCATTCTGACTTCACACGCCTCCATTCTTTGACTTCACACACCTCCATTCTGTGACTTCACAAACCTCCATTCTATGACTTCACACACCACCCTTGTGACTTCACACACCTCCATTCTATGACTTCACAAACCTCCATTCTGTGACTTCACACACCTCCACTCTGTGATTTACACACCTCCATTCTGTGACTTCACACACCTACATTCTGTGATTTCACACACAATCCATTCTATGACTTCACAAACCTCCATTCTTTGATTTCACACACCTCCATCCTATGACTTCAAACAGATGCATTCTGACTTCACACACCTCCATTCTCTGATTTAACACACCCCCATTCTATGACTTCACATACCTCCATTGTGACTTCACACAGCTCCATTCTATGAGTTCATACACCTCCATTCTGACTTCACAAACCTCCATTCTATGACTTCACAGACTTTGAATATGTGACTTCACTCACCTCCCCTCTATGACTTCACACTTCTCCATTCTATGACTTCCCACACCTCCTTTCCATGACTTCCCCCACCCCCATTCTATGACTTCACACCTCCATTCTGACTTCACACACCTCCATTCTGTGACTTCACACACCTCCATTCTATGAGTTCACACACCTCCATTTTGACTTCACACTCCTCCATTCTATGACTTCACACACCTTCATTGTTACTTCAGAAACATCCATTCTCAGTTCACACACCTCCATTCTGTGACTTCACACACCACCATTCTGTGACTTCCACACCTCCAGTCTATGACTTAACACACCTCCATTCTATGACTTCACACCCCTCCATTCTATGACTTCACACACCACCATTCTGTGACTTCACACACCTCCATTCTATGAATTCACACACCTCCATTCTGTCACTTCACCACCTCCATTCTATGACTACACACACCTCTATTCTATGACTTCACACACCTGCATTGTGACTTCACCCACCTCAATTCTATGAGTTCACACACCTGCATTGTGACTTCACACACCTCCAATCTATGACTTCACACATCTCCATTCTGACTTCACACACCTCCATTCTATGATTTCACACACTTCGATTCTATGACTTCACACACTTCCATTCTATGACTTCACATACCTCGTTTCTGAGTTGACAAACCTGCTTTCTGTGATTTCACACACCTCCAATCTGAGTTCACACACCTCCAGTCTATGACTTCACACACCTCCATGCTTTGACATCAAAAACCACCATTCTATGACTTCACACACCTCCATTTTGACTGCACACACCTCCATTCTACGAGTTCACACACTTCCATTCTGCCCTCACCCACCTCCATTCTATGACTTCACTCAGCTGCCTTCTGACTTCACACACCTCCATTTGTGAATTCAAACACCACCATTTGGCATCACACACCTCCATTCTGTGACTTCACACACCTCCATTCTGTGACTTCACACACCTCCATTCTGTGACTTCACACACCTCCATTGTTTGACTTCACACACCTCCATTCTTGGACTTCACACACCTCCATTCCATGACTTCACACACATCCATTCTATGAGTTCACACACCTCCATTCTTGCGTTCACACACCTCCATTTTGACTTCACACACCTCCATTCTATGACTTCACACACCTTCATTCCTACTTCAGAAACATCCATTCTATGACTGCACACACCTCAATTCGATGACTTCACACACCTCCATTCTGAATTCACACAGCTCCATTCTATGACTTCACACACCTCCATTCTGTGACTTCACACACTTCCATTCTATGACTTCACACACCTTCCTTCTTACTTCACAAACATCCATTCTATGACTTCACACACCTCCATTCTATGACTTCACACACCTCCATTCTGTGACTTCACACACCTCCATTCTATGTCTTCACAAACCTCCATTCTAACTTCACACACCTCCATTCTATGACTTCACACTCCGCCATTCTGACTTCACACTCCTCCATTCTGTGAATTCACAAAACTCCATTCTATGATTTCACACACCTCCATACTATGACTTCACACACCTCCATCTATGACTTCACACACCTCCATTCTGAGTTCACACACCTCAATTCTGTGACTTCACACACCTCCATTCTGACTTCACACACCAATATATGACTTCACACACCTCCATCTGTGACTTCACACACTTCCATTGTGACGACACACACCTCCATTCTATGAGTTCACACACCTCCATTCTATGACTTCACATACCTCCATTCTGACTTCACACACCTCCATTCTATGATTTCACAGACCTCGAATCTGTGACTTCACTCACCTCCATTCTATGACTTCACACTGCTCCATTCTATGACTTCCCACACCTCCTTTCTATGACTTCACTCACCTCTATTCTATGACTTCACACCTCGATTCTGACTTCAGATACCTCCATTCTGTGACTTCACACACCTCCATTCTATGACTTCAAACACCTCCATTCTCTGACTTCACACACCTCCATTCTGAGCTCACACAACTCCATTCGGTGACTTCACACACCTCCATTCTTACTTCACAAACCTCCATTCTGTCACTTCACACACTTCCGTTCTATGACTTCACACACCTCCATTCTATGACTTCACACACCTCCATTCTATGACTTCAGAAACCTACATTGTTACTTCGCACACCTCCATTCTATGAGTTCACACACCTGCATTCTGACTTCACACACCTCCATTATCTGACTTCACACACCTCCATTCTGACTTCACACACCTCCATTCTGTCTTCACATACCTCAATTCTGTGACTTCACACACCTCCATTCTATGATTTCACACACCTCCATTCTATGCCTTCACAGACCTCCATTCTTTGACTTCACACACCTCCTTTCTGAGTTCACACACTTCCATTCTGTGACTTCACACACCACCATTTTGACTTCATACACCTCCATTCTATGAGTTCACACACCTCCATTCTGACTTCACACATATCCATTCTATGACTTCACACAGCTCCATTCTGACTTCACACACCTCCATTCTATGACTTCGCCCACCTCTATTATGACTTCACACACCTGCATTCTGTGACTTCACACACCTGCATTCTATGACTTCGCACACCTCCATTCTGTGACTTCACACACCTCCATTCTGTGAGGTCACACACAATCCATTCTATGACTTCACAAACCTCCATTCTTTGCTTTCACATACCTCCATCCTATGACTTCACACACCTCCATTTTGACTTCACACAACTCCATTCTGTGACTTCACACACCTCCATTCTGTGACTTCACACAACCTCCATACTATGACTTCCCCACACCTTCAATCTATGACTTCACACACCTCCATTCTATGACTTCACACGCTTCCAATCTATGACTTCACATACCTCCATTCTATGACTTCACACACCTCCAGTCTATGACTTCACACACATCCATTCTTTGACTTCAAACACCTCCATTGTGACTTCACACACACTCCATTCTGTGACTTCACACACCTGCATTTGTGATTTCACACACCACAATTTTGACTTCACACACGTCCATTCTTTGACTTCACACACCTCCATTCTATGACTTCGCACACCTCTATTCTGACTTCACACACCCGCATTCTGTGACTTCACACACCTCCATTCTATGACTTCACAAACCTCCATTCTGTGACTTCACACACCTCCACTCTGTGATTTACACACCTCCATTCTGTGACTTCACACACCTCCATTCTGTGATTTCACACACAATCCATTCTATGACTTCACAAACCTCCATTCTTTGATTTCACACACCTCCATTGTGACTTTACACACCTCCATTCTATGACTTCGCACACCCTCTAATCTCACTTCACACAGTGCATTCTGTGACTTCACACACCTCCATTCTATGACTTCACAAACCTCCATTCTGTGACTTCACACACCTCCACTCTGTGATTTACACACCTCCATTCTGTGACTTCACACACCTCCATTCTGTGATTTCACACACAATCCATTCTATGACTTCACAAACCTCCATTCTTTGATTTCACACACCTCCATCCTATGACTTCAAACAGATGCATTCTGACTTCACACACCTCCATTCTCTGATTTAAACACACCCCATTCTATACTTCACAACTCCATTGTGACTTCACAGAGCTCCATTCTATGAGTTCATACACCTCCATTCTGACTTCACAAACCTCCATTCTATGACTTCACAAGACTTTGAATATGTGACTTCACTCACCTCCCCTCTATGACTTCACACTTCTCCATTCTATGACTTCCCACACCTCCTTTCCATGACTTCACCCACCCCCATTCTATGACTTCACACCTCCATTCTGACTTCACACACCTCCATTCTGTGACTTCACACACCTCCATTCTATGAGTTCACACACCTCCATTTTGACTTCACACACCTCCATTCTATGACTTCACACAACCTTCATTGTTACTTCAGAAACATCCATTCTCAGTTCACACACCTCCATTCTGTGACTTCACACACCACCATTCTGTGACTTCCACACCTCCATTCTATGACTTAACACACCTCCATTCTATGACTTCACACCCCTCCATTCTATGACTTCACCACACCACCATTCTGTGACTTCACACACCTCCATTCTATGAATTCACACACCTCCATTCTGTCACTTCACCCACCTTCATTCTATGACTACACACACCTCTATTCTATGACTTCACACACACCTGCATTGTGACTTCAACCCACCTCAATTCTATGAGTTCACACACCTGCATTGTGACTTCACACACCTCCAATCTATGACTTCACACATCTCCATTCTGACTTCACACACCTCCATTCTATGATTTCACACACTTCGATTCTATGACTTCACACACTTCCATTCTATGACTTCACATACCTCGTTTCTGAGTTGACACACCTGCTTTCTGTGATTTCACACACTCCAATCTGAGTTCACACACACCTCCAGTCTATGACTTCACACACCCTCCATGCTTTGACATCAAAAACCAACCATTCTATGACTTCACACACCTCCATTTTGACTGCACA
Organism: Megascapheus bottae; assembly: GCF_031878675.1. Taxonomy (NCBI): domain Eukaryota; kingdom Metazoa; phylum Chordata; class Mammalia; order Rodentia; family Geomyidae; genus Megascapheus; species Megascapheus bottae. The sequence continues at coordinate 6,692 of NW_028327388.1, forward strand.
CACCTCCATTCTACGAGTTCACACACTTCCATTCTGCCCCTCCCCCACCTCCATTCTATGACTTCACTCAGCTGCCTTCTGACTTCACACACCTCCATTTGTGAATTCAAACACCACCATTTGACATCACACACCTCCATTCTGTGACTTCACACCACCTCCATTCTGTGACTTCACACACCTCCATTGTTTGACTTCACACACCCCTCCATTCTTGGACTTCACACACCTCCATTCCATGACTTCACACACGTCCATTCTATGAGTTCACACACCTCCATTCTTTGCGTTCACACACCTCCATTTTGACTTCACACACCTCCATTCTATGACTTCACACACCTTCATTCCTACTTCAGAAACATCCATTCTATGACTGCACACACCTCAATTCGATGACTTCACACACCTCCATTCTGAATTCACACAGCTCCATTCTATGACTTCACACACCTCCATTCTGTGACTTCACACACTTCCATTCTATGACTTCACACACCTTCATTCTTACTTCACAAACATCCATTCTATGACTTCACACACCTCCATTCTATGACTTCACACACCTCCATTCTGTGACTTCACACACCTCCATTCTATGTCTTCACAAACCTCCATTCTAACTTCACACACCTCCATTCTATGACTTCACACTCCGCCATTCTGACTTCACACTCCTCCATTCTGTGAATTCACAAAACTCCATTCTATGATTTCACACACCTCCATACTATGACTTCACACACCTCCATCTGTGACTTCACACACCTCCATTCTGAGTTCACACACCTCCATTCTATGACTTCACATACCTCCATTCTGACTTCACACACCTCCATTCTATGATTTCACAGACCTCGAATCTGTGACTTCACTCACCTCCATTCTATGACTTCACACTGCTCCATTCTATGACTTCCCACACCTCCTTTCTATGACTTCACTCACCTCTATTCTATGACTTCACACCTCGATTCTGACTTCAGATACCTCCATTCTGTGACTTCACACACCTCCATTCTATGACTTCAAACACCTCCATTCTCTGACTTCACACACCTCCATTCTGAGCTCACACAACTCCATTCGGTGACTTCACCACACCCTTCATTCTTACTTCAGAAACATCCATTCTCAGTTCACACACCTCCATTCTATGACTTCACACACCTCCATTCTATGACTTCACACACCTCCATTCTGTGACTTCACACACCTCCATTCTATGTCTTCACACACCTCCATTGTGACTTCCCACACGTCCATTCTATGAGTTCACACACCTCCATTCTGACTTCACACACCTCCATTCTATGACTTCACACTCATCCATTCTGAGTTCACACAGCTCCATTCTGTGAATTCACAAAATTCCATTCTATGATTTCACACACCTGCATACTGTGACTTCACATACCTCCATCTATGACTTCAAACACCTCCATTCTGAGTTCACACACCTCCATTCTGTGACTTCACACACCTCCATTCTGACTTCACACACATCCAATATATGGACTTTCACACATCTCCATTCTGTGAATTCACACACCTTCCATTGTGACGTCACACACCTCCATTCTATGAGTTCACACACATCCATTCTAGGACTTCACACTCTCCAATTCTGACATCACACAGCTCCATTCTATGACTTCACAGACTTCGGATCTGTGACTTCACTCACCTCCATTCTATGACTTCACACACCTCCATTCTATGACTTCACACCTCCATTCTGACTTCACACACCCTCCATTCTGTGACTTCACACACCTCCATTCTATGACTTCACACACCTCCGTTCTCTAACTTCACACACTTCCAATGTTTGACTTCACACACCTCCATTCCATGACTTCATACACCTCCATTCTATGACTTCAAACACATCCATTCTTTGACTTCACACACCTCCATTTTGACTTCACACACCTCCATTCTGTGACTTCACACACATTCATTCTTTGACTTCACACACCACAATTTTGACTTCACACAAGTCCATTCATTGACTTCACACACCTCCATTCTCTGACTTCACACACCTCTATTTTGACTTCACACACTTCCATTCTATGACTTCACACACCTCCATTACTATGACTTCACACACCTCCCTTCTATGAATTCACACACCTCCATTCTGTGACTTCACACACCTCCATTGTGAGTTCAACCACTTCCATTCTGTGTCTTCACACACCTCCATTCTGTGACTTCACACACCTCCATTATGTGACTTCACACACCTCCATTCTATGACTTCACACACCTCCCTTCTATGAACTCACACCCCTCCATTCTGTGACTTCACACACCTCCATTGTATTACTTCACACACTTCAATTCTGTGACTTCACAAACCTCCATTCTCAGTTCACACACCTCCATTCTGTGACTTCACACAAATCCATTCTGTGACTTCCACACCTCCATTCTATGACTTAACACACCTCCATTCTATGACTTCACACTCCTCCATTCTATGACTTCACAGACCACCATTCTGTGACTTCACACACCTCCATTCTAGGACTTCACAACACCTCCATTCTGTCCCTTCACCACTCCATTCTATGACTTCACAACCTCCATTCTATGACTTCACACACCTGCATTGTGACTTCACCCACCTCAATTCTATGAATTCACACACCTGCATTGTGACTTCACACACCTCCATTCTATGACTTCACACATCTCCATTCTGACTTCACACACCTCCATTCTATGATTTCACACACTTCGTTTCTATGACTTCACACACCTCGTTTGTGAGTTGACACACCTGCTTTCTGTGATTTCACACACCTCCAATCTGAGTTCACACACCTCCAGTCTATTACTTCACACACCTCCATTCTTTGACATCAAAAACCACCATTCTATGACTTCACACACATCCATTCTGTGACTTCACACACCTCCATTGTGACTTCATACACCTCCATTCTATGAGTTCACACACCTCCATTCTGACTTCACACACCTCCATTCTATGACTTCGCACACCTCTATTCTGACTTCACACACCTGCATTCTGTGACTTCACACACCTCCATTCTATGACTTCACAAACCTCCATTCTGTGACTTCACACACCTCCACTCTGTGATTTACACACCTCCATTCTGTGACTTCACACACCTCCATTCTGTGATTTCACACACAATCCATTCTATGACTTCACAAACCTCCATTCTTTGATTTCACACACCTCCATTCTGACTTCACACACCTCCATTCTATGACTTCGCACACCTCTATTCTGACTTCACACACCTCCATTCTGTGACTTCACACACCTCCATTCTATGACTTCACAAACCTCCATTCTGTGACTTCACACACCTCCACTCTGTGATTTACACACCTCCATTCTGTGACTTCACACACCTACATTCTGTGATTTCACACACAATCCATTCTATGACTTCACAAACCTCCATTCTTTGATTTCACACACCTCCATCCTATGACTTCACACACCTGCATTCTGACTTCACACACCTCCATTCTCTGATTTAACACACCCCCATTCTATGACTTCACACACCTCCATTGTGACTTCACACACCTCCATTCTATGAGTTCATACACCTCCATTCTGACTTCACAAACCTCCATTCTATGACTTCACAGACTTTGAATATGTGACTTCACTCACCTCCCCTCTATGACTTCACACTTCTCCATTCTATGACTTCCCACACCTCCTTTCCATGACTTCACCCACCCCCATTCTATGACTTCACACCTCCATTCTGACTTCACACACCTCCATTCTGTGACTTCACACACCTCCATTCTATGAGTTCACACACCTCCATTTTGACTTCACACACCTCCATTCTATGACTTCACACACCTTCATTCTTACTTCAGAAACATCCATTCTCAGTTCACACACCTCCATTCTGTGACTTCACAGACTTTGAATATGTGACTTCACTCACCTCCCCTCTATGACTTCACACACCTCAATTCTATGATTTCACACACCTCCATTCTATGCCTTCACAGACCTCCATTCTTTGACTTCACACACCTCCTTTCTGAGTTCACACACTTCCATTCTGTGACTTCACACACCACCATTGTGACTTCATACACCTCCATTCTATGAGTTCACACACCTCCATTCTGACTTCACACATATCCATTCTATGACTTCACACAGCTCCATTCTGACTTCACACACCTCCATTCTATGACTTCGCCCACCTCTATTATGACTTCACACACCTGCATTCTGTGACTTCACACACCTGCATTCTATGACTTCGCACACCTCCATTCTGTGACTTCACACACCTCCATTCTGTGAGGTCACACACAATCCATTCTATGACTTCACAAACCTCCATTCTTTGCTTTCACACACCTCCATCCTATGACTTCACACACCTCCATTTTGACTTCACACAACTCCATTCTGTGACTTCACACACCTCCATTCTGTGACTTCACACACCTCCATACTATGACTTCCCCACACCTTCAATCTATGACTTCACACACCTCCATTCTATGATTTCACACGCTTCCAATCTATGACTTCACATACCTACATTCTATGACTTCACACACCTCCATTCTATGACTTCACACACCTGCATTCTGACTTCACACACCTCCATTCTCTGATTTCACACACCTCCATTCTATGACTTCACACACCTCCATTCTGTAACTTCACACGCTTCAATGTTTGACTTCACAAACCTCCATTCCATGACTTCATACACCTCCAGTCTATGACTTCACACACATCCATTCTTTGACTTCAAACACCTCCATTGTGACGTCACACACCTCCATTCTGTGACTTCACACACCTGCATTTGTGATTTCACACACCACATTTTTGACTTCACACACGTCCATTCTTTGACTTCACACACCGCCATTCTCTGACTTCACACACCTCCATTTTGACTTCACACACCTCCATTCTATGACTTCACACACCTCCATTGTGACTTCACACAACTCTGTTCTCTGACTTCATACACCTGCCTTCTGTGACTTCACACACCTCCATTCTGTGACTTCACACCTCCATTCTATGACTTCACACCTCCATTCTATGACTTCACACACCTACATTGTAACTTCACACAGCTACGTTCTATCAGTTCACACACCTGCATTGTGACTTCACACACCGCCATTCTCTGACTTCACACACCTCCATTTTGACTTCACACACCTCCATTCTATGACTTCACACACCTCCATTGTGACTTCACACAACTCTGTTCTCTGACTTCATACACCTGCCTTCTGTGACTTCACACACCTCCATTCTGTGACTTCACACCTCCATTCTATGACTTCACACCTCCATTCTATGACTTCACACACCTACATTGTAACTTCACACAGCTACGTTCTATCAGTTCACACACCTGCATTGTGACTTCACACACCTCCATTCTCTGACTTCACACACCTCCATTCTGAATTCACGCACCTCCATTCTGACTTCACACACCTCAATTCTGTGACTTCACACACCTCCATTCTATGACTTCACATACCTCATTTCTGAGTTGACACACCTCCATTTTATGACTTCACATACCTCTAATCTAACTTCACACACCTCCATTCTATGACTTCACACACCTCCATTCTGTGACTTCAAAAACCACCATTCTATGACTTCACACATCTCCATTGTGACTTCACACACCTTCATTCTATGAGTTCACACAGCTCCATTTTGACTTCACACACCTCCATTCTATGACTTCGCACACCTCTATTCTGTCTTCACACATCTCCATTCTGTGACTTCACATTCCTCCATTCTTTGACTTCACACCCCTCCATTCTGTGCCTTCACACACCTCCATTCTGTGACTTTACACACCTCCATTCTGTGACTTCACACATCTCCCTTCTGTGACTCCACACACTTCCATTCTATGACTTCACACACCTCCATTCTAAGACTTCACACACCTCCATTCTATGACTTCACACACTTCCATTGTTTGACATCATACACCTCCATTCTTTGACTTCACACACCTCCGTTCCATGAATTCACACACCTCCATTCTATGAGTTCATACACCTCCATTCTATGACTTCACACACCTTCATTCTTACTTCAGCAACATCCATTCTATGACTTCAGACACCTCCATTCTATGACTTCACACACCTTCATTCTTACTTCAGCAACATCCATTCTATGACTTCATACACCTCCATTCTGTGACTTCACACACCTCCTTTCTATGACTTAACACACCTCCATTCTATGACTTCATACACTTCCATTCTGACTTCACACACATCCATTCTATGACTTCGCACACCTCCATTCTCTGTCTTCACACACCTCCATTCTGAGGTCACACACCTTCATTCTCTGACTTCACACACATCCATTCTCTGACTTCACACATCTCCTTTCTGTGTCTTCACACACCTCCTTTCTATGACTTCACACACCTCCATTCTATGACTTCACACACCTACCTTCTATGACTTCACACACCTCCATTCTATGATTTCACACACCTCCATTCTGACTTTACACACCTCCATTCTATGACTTCACACACCTCCATTCTGACTTCACACACCTCCATTCTATGACTTCGCACACCTACATTTCATGACTTCACACACTTCCAATCTGATTTCACACACCTCCATTCTGTGACTTCACACACCTACATTCTATGGTTTCACGGACCTCCATTCTGTGAGTTCACACACCTCCATTCTATGATTTCGCACACCTCTATTCTATGACTTCACACACCTCCATTCTATGAGTTCACACACCTCCATTTTGTGACTTCACACACCTCCAGTCTATGACTTCACACACCTCCATTGTGATTTCACACACCTCCATTCTATGAGTTCACACACCTCCATTCTGATTTCACACACCTCCATTCTATGACTTCACACACCTCCATTCTGACTTCACACACCTCTTTTCTATGACTTCGCACTCCTACATTCCATGACTTCACACACTTCCAATCTGATTTCACACACCTCCATTCTCTGACTTCACACACCTACATTCTATGGCCTCACGGACCTCCATTCTGTGAGTTCACACACCTCCATTCTATGACTTCACACACCTCCATTTTGTGACTTCACACACCTCCAGTCTGTGACTTCACACACCTCCATTGTGATTTCACACACCTACATTCTATGAGTTCACACACCTCCATTCTGACTTCACACACCTCCATTCTATGACTCCACACACCTCCATTCTGACTTCACACACATCCATTCTATGACTTCGCACACCTACATTCCATGACTGCACACACCTCCATTCTGACTTCACACACCTCCATTCTGAGGTCACACACCTTCATTCTGTGATTTCCCACACCTCCATTCTGTGACTCACACACCTCCATTCTGTGACTTCACACACCTCCTTTCTATGACTTCACACACCTCCATTCCATGACTTCACACACCTCCATTTTGTGACTTCGCACACCTACATTCTATGACTGCATACACCTCCAATCTGATTTCACACACCTCCATTCTATGACTTCGCACAGCTGCATTCCATGACTGCACACACCTCCAAACTGATTTCACACACCTCCATTCTGTGACTTCACACGCCTACATTCTATGGCTTCACACACCTCCATTCTGTGAGTTCACACACCTCCATTCTATGAGTGCACACACCTCCATTCTATGACTTCACACACCTCCATTCTGTGACTTTACACACATCCATTCTGACTATACACACCCCCATTCTGACTTTACACACCTCCATTCTGTGACTTCACACACCTTCATCCTTACGTCAAAAACATCCATTCTGTGACTTCACACACCTCCATTCTATGACTTCACACACCTCCATTCTTTGACTTCACAAACCTCCATACTATGACTTCACACACCTCCATTCTGTGACTTCACACACCTCCATTCTGTGACTTCACACACCTCCATTCTGTGACTTCACACACCTCCTTTCTATGACTTAACACACCTCCATTCTATGACTTCATACACCTCCATTCTGACTTCACACACCTCCATTCTATGACTTCGCACACCTCCATTCACTGTATTCACACACCTCCATCCTGAGGTCGCACTCCTTCATTCTGTGACTTCACACACCTCCATTCTGTGACTTCACACATCTCCATTCTGTGACATCACACTCCTCCGTTCTATGACTTCACACACCTCCATTCTATAACTTCACACACCTCCCTTCTATGACTTCACACACCTCCATTCTATGATTTCACACACCTCCATTCTGACTTCACACACCTCCATTCTATGACTTCACACACCTCCATTCTATGACTTCACACACTTCCATGTGATTTCTCACACCTCCATTCTATGAGTTCACACACCTCCATTCTGACTTCACACACCTCCATTCTGACTTCACACACCTCCATTCTATGACTTCGCACACCTACATTCCATGACTTCACACACTTCCAATCTGATTTCACACACCTCCATTCTGTGACATCACACACCTCCATTCTATGACTTCACCCACCTCCATTCTTTGACTTCACAAACCTCCATTCTATGACTTCACACACCTCCATTCCGCGACTTCACACACCTCCATTCTGAGTTCACACACCTTCATTCTGTGACTTCACACACCTCCATTCTGTGAGTTCACACACCTCCATTCTGTGACTTCACACACCTCCTTTCTATGACTTAACACACCTCCATTCTATGACTTCATACACTTCCATTCTGACTTCACACACCTCCATTCTATGACTTCGCACACCTCCATTCTCTGTCTTCACACACCTCCATTCTGAGGTCACACACCTTCATTCTCTGACTTCACACACCTCCATTCTGTGACTTCACACATCTCCATTCTGTGTCTTCACACACCTCCTTTCTATGACTTCACACACCTCCATTCTATGACTTCACACACCTCCCTTCTATGACTTCACACACCTCCATACTATGATTTCACACACCTCCATTCTGACTTTACACACCTCCATTCTATGACTCCACCCACCTCGATTCTATGACTTCACACACCTCCATTTTGATTTCACACACCTCCATTTTATGAGTTCACACACCTCCATTATGACTTCACACACCTCCATTCTATGACTTCACACACCTCCATTCTGACTTCACACACCTCCATTCTATGACTTCGCACACCTACATTCCATGACTTCACACACTTCCAATCTGATTTCACACACCTCCATTCTGTGACTTCACACACCTACATTCTATGGCTTCACGGACCTCCATTCTGTGAGTTCACACACCTCCATTCTATGATTTCGCACACATCTATTCTATGACTTCACAAACCTCCAGTCTGTGACTTCACACACTTCCATTCTGACTACACACAACTTCATTCTCACTTCACACACATCCATTCTGTGACTTCACACACCTTCATCATTACTTCACAAACATCCATTCAGTGACTTCACACACTCTCCATTCTATGACTTCACACACCTTCATTCTTTGACTTCACAAACCTCCATTCTATGACTTCACACACCTCCATTCTGTGACTTCACACACCTCCATTCTGGGTTCACACACATTCTTTCTGTGACTTCACACAACATCCATTCTGTGAAATCACACACCTCCCTTCTGTGACTTCACACACCTCCATTCTATGACTTCACACACCTCCATTCTGACTTCACACAACTCCATCTATGACTGAAACACACCTCCATTCGATGAGTTCACACACCTCCATTCTGTGACTTCACACACCTCCATTCTATGACTTCACACACCTCCATTGTGACTTCACACACCTCCATTCTGTGAGTTCAAAAACCTCCATTCTGACTTCACACGCCTCCATTCTATGACTTCACACACCTCCATTCTGTGACTTCACAAACCTCCTATTCTATGACTTCACACACCACCCTTGTGACTACACACAACTCCATTCTATGAGTTCACACACCGCCATTGTAACTTCCAACCACCTTCATTCTATGACTTCACACACCTCATTCTGACTTCACACATCTCCATTCTGTGACTTCACACACCTCCCTTCTATGACTTCACACACCTCCATTCTGACTTCACACACCTCCAGTCTATGACTTCGCAAATCTCCATTCTCTGACTTCATACACTTTCATTCTGAGGTCACACACCTTCATTCTGTGACTTCACACAGCTCCATTCTGTGACATCACACACCTTCATTCCTACTTCAGAAACATCCATTCTATGACTGCACACACCTCAATTCGATGACTTCACACACCTCCATTCTGAATTCACACAGCTCCATTCTATGACTTCACACACCTCCTATATCTGTGACTTCACACACTTCCATTCTATGACTTCACACACCTTCATTCTTACTTCACAAACATCCATTCTATGACTTCACACACCTCCATTCTATGACTTCACACACCTCCATTCTGTGACTTCACACACCTCCATTCTATGTCTTCACAAACCTCCATTCTAACTTCACACACCTCCATTCTATGACTTCACACTCCGCCATTCTGACTTCACACTCCTCCATTCTGTGAATTCACAAAACTCCATTCTATGATTTCACACACCTCCATACTATGGACTTCACACACCTCCATCTGTGACTTCACACACTCCATTCTGAGTTCACACACCTCCATTCTATGACTTCACATACCTCCATTCTGACTTCACACACCTCCATTCTATGATTTCACAGACCTCGAATCTGTGACTTCACTCACCTCCATTCTATGACTTCACACTGCTCCATTCTATGACTTCCCACACCTCCTTTCTATGACTTCACTCACCTCTATTCTATGACTTCACACCTCGATTCTGACTTCAGATACCTCCATTCTGTGACTTCACACACCTCCATTCTATGACTTCAAACACCTCCATTCTCTGACTTCACACACCTCCATTCTGAGCTCACACAACTCCATTCGGTGACTTCACACACCTTCATTCTTACTTCAGAAACATCATTCTCAGTTCACACACCTCCATTCTATGACTTCACACACCTCCATTCTATGACTTCACACACCTCCATTCTGTGACTTCACACACCTCCATTCTATGTCTTCACACACCTCCATTGTGACTTCCCACACGTCCATTCTATGAGTTCACACACCTCCATCTGACTTCACACACCTCCATTCTATGACTTCACACTCATCCATTCTGAGTTCACACAGCTCCATTCTGTGAATTCACAAAATTCCAATTCTATGATTTCACACACCTGCATACTGTGACTTCACATACCTCCATCTATGACTTCAAACACCTCCATTCTGAGTTCACACACCTCCATTCTGTGACTTCACACACCCTCCATTCTGACTTCACACACATCCAATATATGACTTCACACATCTCCATTCTGTGAATTCACACACTTCCATTGTGACGTCACACACCTCCATTCTATGAGTTCACACACATCCATTCTAGGACTTCACACTCCTCAATTCTGACATCACACAGCTCCATTCTATGACTTCACAGACTTCGGATCTGTGACTTCACTCACCTCCATTCTATGACTTCACACACCTCCATTCTATGACTTCACACCTCCATTCTGACTTCACACACCTCCATTCTGTGACTTCACACACCTCCATTCTATGACTTCACACACCTCCGTTCTCTAACTTCACAACGACTTCCAATGTTTGACTTCACACAACCTCCATTCCATGACTTCATACACCTCCATTCTATGACTTCAAACACATCCATTCTTTGACTTCACACACCTCCATTTTGACTTCACACACCTCCATTCTGTGACTTCACACACATTCATTCTTTGACTTCACACACCACAATTTTGACTTCACACAAGTCCATTCATTGACTTCACACACCTCCATTCTCTGACTTCACACACCTCTATTTTGACTTCACACACTTCCATTCTATGACTTCACACACCTCCATTCTATGACTTCACACACCTCCCCTTCTATGAATTCACACACCTCCATTCTGTGACTTCACACACCTCCATTGTGAGTTCAACCACTTCCATTCTGTGTCTTCACAACACCTCCATTCTGTGACTTCACACACCTCCATTATGTGACTTCCACACAACCTCCATTCTATGACTTCACACACCTCCCTTCTATGAATTCACACCCCCTCCATTCTGTGACTTCACACACCTCCATTGTATTACTTCACACACTTCAATTCTGTGACTTCACACACCTCCATTCTCAGTTCACACACCTCCATTCTGTGACTTCACACAAATCCATTCTGTGACTTCCACACCTCCATTCTATGACTTAACACACCTCCATTCTATGACTTCACACTCCTCCATTCTATGACTTCACAGACCACCATTCTGTGACTTCACACACCTCCATTCTATGACTTCACACACCTCCATTCTGTCCCTTCACCACCTCCAGTCTATGACTTCACACACCTCCATTCTATGACTTCACACACCTGCATTGTGACTTCACCCACTCTCAATTCTATGAATTCACACACCTGCATTGTGACTTCACACACCTCCATTCTATGACTTCACACATCTCCATTCTGACTTCACACACCCTCCATTCTATGATTTCACACACCTTCGTTTCTATGACTTCACACACCTCGTTTGTGAGTTGACACACCTGCTTTCTGTGATTTCACACACCTCCAATCTGAGTTCACACACCTCCAGTCTATTACTTCACACACCTCCATTCTTTGACATCAAAAACCACCATTCTATGACTTCACACACATCCATTCTGTGACTTCACACACCTCCATTGTGACTTCATACACCTCCATTCTATGAGTTCACACACCTCCATTCTGACTTCACACACCTCCATTCTATGACCTTCGCACACCTCTATTCTGACTTCACACACCTGCATTCTGTGACTTCACAACACCTCCATTCTATGACTTCACAAACCTCCATTCTGTGACTTCACACACCTCCACTCTGTGATTTACACACCTCCATTCTGTGACTTCACACACCTCCATTCTGTGATTTCACACACAATCCATTCTATGACTTCACAAACCTCCATTCTTTGATTTCACACACCTCCATTCTGACTTCACACACTCCATTCTATTGACTTCGCACACCCTCTATTCCTGACTTCACACACCTCCATTCTGTGACTTCACACACCTCCATTCTATGACTTCACAAACCTCCCATACTCCACTCTGTGATTTACACACCTCCATTCTGTGACTTCACACACCTACATTCTGTGATTTCACACACAATCCATTCTATGACTTCACAAACCTCCATTCTTTGATTTCACACACCTCCATCCTATGACTTCACACACCTGCATTCTGACTTCACACACCTCCATTCTCTGATTTAACACACCCCCATTCTATGACTTCACACACCTCCATTGTGACTTCACACACCTCCATTCTATGAGTTCATACACCTCCATTCTGACTTCACAAACCTCCATTCTATGACTTCACAGACTTTGAATATGTGACTTCACTCACCTCCCCTCTATGACTTCACACTTCTCCATTCTATGACTTCCCACACCTCCTTTCCATAGCTTCACCCACCCCCATTCTATGACTTCACACCTCCATTCTGACTTCACACACCTCCATTCTGTGACTTCACACACCTCCATTCTATGAGTTCACACACCTCCATTTTGACTTCACACACCTCCATTCTATGACTTCACACACCTTCATTCTTACTTCAGAAACATCCATTCTCAGTTCACACACCTCCATTCTGTGACTTCACAGACTTTGAATATGTGACTTCACTCACCTCCCCTCTATGACTTCACACACCTCAATTCTATGATTTCACACACCTCCATTCTATGCCTTCACAGACCTCCATTCTTTGACTTCACACACCTCCTTTCTGAGTTCACACACTTCCATTCTGTGACTTCACACACCACCATTGTGACTTCATACACCTCCATTCTATGAGTTCACACACCTCCATTCTGACTTCACACATATCCATTCTATGACTTCACACAGCTCCATTCTGACTTCACACACCTCCATTCTATGACTTCGCCCACCTCTATTATGACTTCACACACCTGCATTCTGTGACTTCACACACCTGCATTCTATGACTTCGCACACCTCCATTCTGTGACTTCACACACCTCCATTCTGTGAGGTCACACACAATCCATTCTATGACTTCACAAACCTCCATTCTTTGCTTTCACACACCTCCATCCTATGACTTCACACACCTCCATTTTGACTTCACACAACTCCATTCTGTGACTTCACACACCTCCATTCTGTGACTTCACACACCTCCATACTATGACTTCCCCACACCTTCAATCTATGACTTCACACACCTCCATTCTATGACTTCACACGCTTCCAATCTATGACTTCACATACCTACATTCTATGACTTCACACACCTCCATTCTATGACTTCACACACCTGCATTCTGACTTCACACACCTCCATTCTCTGATTTCACACACCTCCATTCTATGACTTCACACACCTCCATTCTGTAACTTCACACGCTTCAATGTTTGACTTCACAAACCTCCATTCCATGACTTCATACACCTCCAGTCTATGACTTCACACACATCCATTCTTTGACTTCAAACACCTCCATTGTGACGTCACACACCTCCATTCTGTGACTTCACACACCTGCATTTGTGATTTCACACACCACATTTTTGACTTCACACACGTCCATTCTTTGACTTCACACACCGCCATTCTCTGACTTCACACACCTCCATTTTGACTTCACACACATCCATTCTATGACTTCACACACCTCCATTGTGACTTCACACAACTCTGTTCTCTGACTTCATACACCTGCCTTCTGTGACTTCACACACCTCCATTCTGTGACTTCACACCTCCATTCTATGACTTCACACCTCCATTCTATGACTTCACACACCTACATTGTAACTTCACACAGCTACGTTCTATCAGTTCACACACCTGCATTGTGACTTCACACACCTCCATTCTCTGACTTCACACACCTCCATTCTGAATTCACGCACCTCCATTCTGACTTCACACACCTCAATTCTGTGACTTCACACACCTCCATTCTATGACTTCACATACCTCATTTCTGAGTTGACACACCTCCATTTTATGACTTCACATACCTCTAATCTAACTTCACACACCTCCATTCTATGACTTCACACACCTCCATTCTGTGACTTCAAAAACCACCATTCTATGACTTCACACATCTCCATTGTGACTTCACACACCTTCATTCTATGAGTTCACACAGCTCCATTTTGACTTCACACACCTCCATTCTATGACTTCGCACACCTCTATTCTGACTTCACACATCTCCATTCTGTGACTTCACATTCCTCCATTCTTTGACTTCACACCCCTCCATTCTGTGCCTTCACACACCTCCATTCTGTGACTTTACACACCTCCATTCTGTGACTTCACACATCTCCCTTCTGTGACTCCACACACTTCCATTCTATGACTTCACACACCTCCATTCTAAGACTTCACACACCTCCATTCTATGACTTCACACACTTCCATTGTTTGACATCATACACCTCCATTCTTTGACTTCACACACCTCCGTTCCATGAATTCACACACCTCCATTCTATGAGTTCATACACCTCCATTCTATGACTTCACACACCTTCATTCTTACTTCAGCAACATCCATTCTATGACTTCAGACACCTCCATTCTATGACTTCACACACCTTCATTCTTACTTCAGCAACATCCATTCTATGACTTCATACACCTCCATTCTGTGACTTCACACACCTCCTTTCTACGACTTAACACACCTCCATTCTATGACTTCATACACTTCCATTCTGACTTCACACACATCCATTCTATGACTTCGCACACCTCCATTCTCTGTCTTCACACACCTCCATTCTGAGGTCACACACCTTCATTCTCTGACTTCACACACATCCATTCTGTGACTTCACACATCTCCTTTCTGTGTCTTCACACACCTCCTTTCTATGACTTCACACACCTCCATTCTATGACTTCACACACCTACCTTCTATGACTTCACACACCTCCATTCTATGATTTCACACACCTCCATTCTGACTTTACACACCTCCATTCTATGACTTCACACACCTCCATTCTATGACTTCACACACCTCCATTTTGATTTGACACCTCCATTTTATGAGTTCACACACCTCCATTATGACTTCACACACCTCCATTCTATGACTTCACACACCTCCATTCTGACTTCACACACCTCCATTCTATGACTTCGCACACCTACATTTCATGACTTCACACACTTCCAATCTGATTTCACACACCTCCATTCTGTGACTTCACACACCTACATTCTATGGCTTCACGGACCTCCATTCTGTGAGTTCACACACCTCCATTCTATGATTTCGCACACCTCTATTCTATGACTTCACACACCTCCATTCTATGAGTTCACACACCTCCATTTTGTGACTTCACACACCTCCAGTCTATGACTTCACACACCTCCATTGTGATTTCACACACCTCCATTCTATGAGTTCACACACCTCCATTCTGATTTCACACACCTCCATTCTATGACTTCACACACCTCCATTCTGACTTCACACACCTCTTTTCTATGACTTCGCACTCCTACATTCCATGACTTCACACACTTCCAATCTGATTTCACACACCTCCATTCTCGGACTTCACACACCTACATTCTATGGCCTCACGGACCTCCATTCTGTGAGTTCACACACCTCCATTCTATGACTTCACACACCTCCATTTTGTGACTTCACACACCTCCAGTCTGTGACTTCACACACCTCCATTGTGATTTCACACACCTACATTCTATGAGTTCACACACCTCCATTCTGACTTCACACACCTCCATTCTATGACTCCACACACCTCCATTCTGACTTCACACACATCCATTCTATGACTTCGCACACCTACATTCCATGACTGCACACACCTCCATTCTGACTTCACACACCTCCATTCTGAGGTCACACACCTTCATTCTGTGATTTCCCACACCTCCATTCTGTGACTCACACACCTCCATTCTGTGACTTCACACACCTCCTTTCTATGACTTCACACACCTCCATTCCATGACTTCACACACCTCCATTTTGTGACTTCGCACACCTACATTCTATGACTGCATACACCTCCAATCTGATTTCACACACCTCCATTCTATGACTTCGCACAGCTGCATTCCATGACTGCACACACCTCCAAACTGATTTCACACACCTCCATTCTGTGACTTCACACGCCTACATTCTATGGCTTCACACACCTCCATTCTGTGAGTTCACACACCTCCATTCTATGAGTGCACACACCTACATTCTATGACTTCACACACCTCCATTCTGTGACTTTACACACATCCATTCTGACTATACACACCCCCATTCTGACTTTACACACCTCCATTCTGTGACTTCACACACCTTCATCCTTACGTCAAAAACATCCATTCTGTGACTTCACACACCTCCATTCTATGACTTCACACACCTCCATTCTTTGACTTCACAAACCTCCATACTATGACTTCACACACCTCCATTCTGTGACTTCACACACCTCCATTCTGTGACTTCACACACCTCCATTCTGTGACTTCACACACCTCCTTTCTATGACTTAACACACCTCCATTCTATGACTTCATACACCTCCATTCTGACTTCACACACCTCCATTCTATGACTTCGCACACCTCCATTCACTGTATTCACACACCTCCATCCTGAGGTCGCACTCCTTCATTCTGTGACTTCACACACCTCCATTCTGTGACTTCACACATCTCCATTCTGTGACATCACACTCCTCCGTTCTATGACTTCACACACCTCCATTCTATAACTTCACACACCTCCCTTCTATGACTTCACACACCTCCATTCTATGATTTCACACACCTCCATTCTGACTTCACACACCTCCATTCTATGACTTCACACACCTCCATTCTATGACTTCACACACCTCCATGTGATTTCTCACACCTCCATTCTATGAGTTCACACACCTCCATTCTGACTTCACACACCTCCATTCTGACTTCACACACCTCCATTCTGTGACTTCGCACACCTACATTCCATGACTTCACACACTTCCAATCTGATTTCACACACCTCCATTCTGTGACATCACACACCTCCATTCTATGACTTCACCCACCTCCATTCTTTGACTTCACAAACCTCCATTCTATGACTTCACACACCTCCATTCTGCGACTTCACACACCTCCATTCTGAGTTCACACACCTTCATTCTGTGACTTCACACACCTCCATTCTGTGAGTTCACACACCTCCATTCTGTGACTTCACACACCTCCTTTCTATGACTTAACACACCTCCATTCTATGACTTCATACACTTCCATTCTGACTTCACACACCTCCATTCTATGACTTCGCACACCTCCATTCTCTGTCTTCACACACCTCCATTCTGAGGTCACACACCTTCATTCTCTGACTTCACACACCTCCATTCTGTGACTTCACACATCTCCATTCTGTGTCTTCACACACCTCCTTTCTATGACTTCACACACCTCCATTCTATGACTTCACACACCTCCCTTCTATGACTTCACACACCTCCATACTATGATTTCACACACCTCCATTCTGACTTTACACACCTCCATTCTATGACTTCACCCACCTCCATTCTATGACTTCACACACCTCCATTTTGATTTCACACACCTCCATTTTATGAGTTCACACACCTCCATTATGACTTCACACACCTCCATTCTATGACTTCACACACCTCCATTCTGACTTCACACACCTCCATTCTATGACTTCGCACACCTACATTCCATGACTTCACACACTTCCAATCTGATTTCACACACCTCCATTCTGTGACTTCACACACCTACATTCTATGGCTTCACGGACCTCCATTCTGTGAGTTCACACACCTCCATTCTATGATTTCGCACACCTCTATTCTATGACTTCACAAACCTCCAGTCTGTGACTTCACACACTTCCATTCTGACTACACACACCTTCATTCTCACTTCACACACATCCATTCTGTGACTTCATACACCTTCATCATTACTTCACAAACATCCATTCAGTGACTTCACACACCTCCATTCTATGACTTCACACACCTTCATTCTTTGACTTCACAAACCTCCATTCTATGACTTCACACACCTCCATTCTGTGACTTCACACACCTCCATTCTGGGTTCACACACCTTCTTTCTGTGACTTCACACACATCCATTCTGTGAAATCACACACCTCCATTCTGTGACTTCACACACCTCCTTTCTATGACTTCACACACCTCCATTCTGACTTCACACAACTCCATTCTATGACTGAACACACCTCCATTCGATGAGTTCACACACCTCCATTCTATGACTTCACACACCTCCATTCTGTGACTTCACACACCTCCATTCTATGACTTCACACACCTCCATTGTGACTTCACACACCTCCATTCTGTGAGTTCAAAAACCTCCATTCTGACTTCACACGCCTCCATTCTATGACTTCACACACCTCCATTCTGTGACTTCACAAACCTCCATTCTATGACTTCACACACCACCCTTGTGACTACACACAACTCCATTCTATGAGTTCACACACCGCCATTGTAACTTCACACACCTTCATTCTATGACTTCACACACCTCCATTCTGACTTCACACATCTCCATTCTGTGACTTCACACACCTCCCTTCTATGACTTCACACACCTCCATTCTGACTTCACACACCTCCACTCTATGACTTCGCACATCTCCGTTCTCTGACTTCATACACTTTCATTCTGAGGTCACACACCTTCATTCTGTGACTTCACACACCTCCATTCTGTGACATCACACACCTCCATTCTATGACTTCACCCACCTCCATTCTTTGACTTCACAAACCTCCATTCTATGACTTCACACACCTCCATTCTGTGACTTCACACACCTCCATTCTGAGTTCACACACCTTCATTCTGTGACTTCACACACCTCCATTCTGTGACTTCACACACCTCCATTCTGTGACTTCACACACCTCCTTTCTATGACTTAACACACCTCCATTCTATGACTTCATACACTTCCATTCTGACTTCACACACATCCATTCTATGACTTCGCACACCTCCATTCTCTGTCTTCACACACCTCCATTCTGAGGTCACACACCTTCATTCTCTGACTTCACACACCTCCATTCTGTGACTTCACACATCTCCATTCTGTGTCTTCACACACCTCCTTTCTATGACTTCACACACCTCCATTCTATGACTTCACACACCTCCCTTCTATGACTTCACACACCTCCATTCTATGATTTCACACACCTCCATTCTGACTTTACACACCTCCATTCTATGACTTCACACACCTCCATTCTATGACTTCACACACCTCCATTTTGATTTGACACCTCCATTTTATGAGTTCACACACCTCCATTATGACTTCACACACCTCCATTCTATGACTTCACACACCTCCATTCTGACTTCACACACCTCCATTCTATGACTTCGCACACCTACATTTCATGACTTCACACACTTCCAATCTGATTTCACACACCTCCATTCTGTGACTTCACACACCTACATTCTATGGCTTCACGGACCTCCATTCTGTGAGTTCACACACCTCCATTCTGATTTCGCACACCTCTATTCTATGACTTCACACACCTCCATTCTATGAGTTCACACACCTCCATTTTGTGACTTCACACACCTCCAGTCTATGACTTCACACACCTCCATTGTGATTTCACACACCTCCATTCTATGAGTTCACACACCTCCATTCTGATTTCACACACCTCCATTCTATGACTTCACACACCTCCATTCTGACTTCACACACCTCTTTTCTATGATTTCGCACTCCTACATTCCATGACTTCACACACTTCCAATCTGATTTCACACACCTCCATTCTCTGACTTGACACACCTACATTCTATGGCCTCACGGACCTCCAATCTGTGAGTTCTCACACCTCCATTCTATGACTTCACACACGTCCATTTTGTGACTTCACACACCTCCAGTCTGTGACTTCACACACCTCCATTGTGATTTCACACACCTACATTCTATGAGTTCACACACCTCCCTTCTGACTTCACACACCTCCATTCTATGACTCCACACACCTCCATTCTGACTTCACACACATCCATTCTATGACTTCGCACACCTACATTCCATGACTGCACACACCTCCATTCTGACTTCACACACCTCCATTCTGAGGTCACACACCTTCATTCTGTGATTTCCCACACCTCCACTCTGTGACTCACACACCTCCATTCTGTGACTTCACACACCTCCTTTCTATGACTTCACACACCTCCATTCCATGACTTCACACACCTGCATTCCATGACTGCACACACCTCAAAACTGATTTCACACACCTCCATTCTGTGACTTCACACGCCTACATTCTATGGCTTCACACACCTCCATTCTGTGAGTTCACACACCTCCATTCTATGAGTGCACACACCTCCATTCTATGACTTCACACACCTCCATTCTGTGACTTTACACACTTCCATTCTGACTATACACACCCCCATTCTGACTTTACACACCTCCATTCTGTGACTTCACACACCTTCATCCTTACGTCAAATACATCCATTCTGTGACTTCACACACCTCCATTCTATGACTTCACACACCTCCACTCTTTGACTTCACAAACCTCCATACTATGACTTCACACACCTCCATTCTGTGACTTCACACACCTCCATTCTGTGACTTCACACACCTCCATTCTGTGA
Organism: Megascapheus bottae; assembly: GCF_031878675.1. NCBI lineage: Eukaryota > Metazoa > Chordata > Mammalia > Rodentia > Geomyidae > Megascapheus > Megascapheus bottae. The sequence continues at coordinate 28,651 of NW_028327388.1, forward strand.
CTTCACACACCTCCTTTCTATGACTTAACACACCTCCATTCTATGACTTCATACACCTCCATTCTGACTTCACACACCTCCATTCTATGACTTCGCACACCTCCATTCACTGTATTCACACACCTCCATCCTGAGGTCGCACTCCTTCATTCTGTGACTTCACACACCTCCATTCTGTGACTTCACACATCTCCATTCTGTGACATCACACTCCTCCGTTCTATGACTTCACACACCTCCATTCTATAACTTCACACACCTCCCTTCTATGACTTCACACACCTCCATTCTATGATTTCACACACCTCCATTCTGACTTCACACACCTCCATTCTATGACTTCACACACCTCCATGTGATTTCTCACACCTCCATTCTATGAGTTCACACACCTCCATTCTGACTTCACACACCTCCATTCTGACTTCACACACCTCCATTCTATGACTTCGCACACCTACATTCCATGACTTCACACACTTCCAATCTGATTTCACACACCTCCATTCTGTGACATCACACACCTCCATTCTATGACTTCACCCACCTCCATTCTTTGACTTCACAAACCTCCATTCTATGACTTCACACACCTCCATTCTGCGACTTCACACACCTCCATTCTGAGTTCACACACCTTCATTCTGTGACTTCACACACCTCCATTCTGTGAGTTCACACACCTCCATTCTGTGACTTCACACACCTCCTTTCTATGACTTAACACACCTCCATCTATGACTTCATACACTTCCATTCTGACTTCACACACCTCCATTCTATGACTTCGCACACCTCCATTCTCTGTCTTCACACACCTCCATTCTGAGGTCACACACCTTCATTCTCTGACTTCACACACCTCCATTCTATGACTTCACACATCACCATTCTGTGTCTTCACACACCTCCTTTCTATGACTTCACAACCTCCATTCTATGACTTCACACACCTCCCTTCTATGACTTCACACACCTCCATACTATGATTTCACACACCTCCATTCTGACTTTACACACCTCCATTCTATGACTTCACCCACCTCCATTCTATGACTTCACACACCTCCATTTTGATTTCACACACCTCCATTTTATGAGTTCACACACCTCCATTATGACTTCACACACCTCCATTCTATGACTTCACACACCTCCATTCTGACTTCACACACCTCCATTCTATGACTTCGCACACCTACATTCCATGACTTCACACACTTCCAATCTGATTTCACACACCTCCATTCTGCGACTTCACACACCTCCATTCTGAGGTCACACACCTTCATTCTGTGATTTCCCACACCTCCATTCTGTGACTCACACACCTCCATTCTGTGACTTCACACACCTCCTTTCTATGACTTCACACACCTCCATTCCATGACTTCACACACCTCCATTTTGTGACTTCGCACACCTACATTCTATGACTGCATACACCTCCAATCTGATTTCACACACCTCCATTCTATGACTTCGCACAGCTGCATTCCATGACTGCACACACCTCCAAACTGATTTCACACACCTCCATTCTGTGACTTCACACGCCTACATTCTATGGCTTCACACACCTCCATTCTGTGAGTTCACACACCTCCATTCTATGAGTGCACACACCTACATTCTATGACTTCACACACCTCCATTCTGTGACTTTACACACATCCATTCTGACTATACACACCCCCATTCTGACTTTACACACCTCAATTCTGTGACTTCACACACCTTCATCCTTACGTCAAAAACATCCATTCTGTGACTTCACACACCTCCATTCTATGACTTCACACACCTCCATTCTTTGACTTCACAAACCTCCATACTATGACTTCACACACCTCCATTCTGTGACTTCACACACCTCCATTCTGTGACTTCACACACCTCCATTCTGTGACTTCACACACCTCCTTTCTATGACTTAACACACCTCCATTCTATGACTTCATACACCTCCATTCTGACTTCACACACCTCCATTCTATGACTTCGCACACCTCCATTCACTGTATTCACACACCTCCATCCTGAGGTCGCACTCCTTCATTCTGTGACTTCACACACCTCCATTCTGTGACTTCACACATCTCCATTCTGTGACATCACACTCCTCCGTTCTATGACTTCACACACCTCCATTCTATAACTTCACACACCTCCCTTCTATGACTTCACACACCTCCATTCTATGATTTCACACACCTCCATTCTGACTTCACACACCTCCATTCTATGACTTCACACACCTCCATTCTATGACTTCACACACCTCCATGTGATTTCTCACACCTCCATTCTATGAGTTCACACACCTCCATTCTGACTTCACACACCTCCATTCTGACTTCACACACCTCCATTCTGTGACTTCGCACACCTACATTCCATGACTTCACACACTTCCAATCTGATTTCACACACCTCCATTCTGTGACATCACACACCTCCATTCTATGACTTCACCCACCTCCATTCTTTGACTTCACAAACCTCCATTCTATGACTTCACACACCTCCATTCTGCGACTTCACACACCTCCATTCTGAGTTCACACACCTTCATTCTGTGACTTCACACACCTCCATTCTGTGAGTTCACACACCTCCATTCTGTGACTTCACACACCTCCTTTCTATGACTTAACACACCTCCATTCTATGACTTCATACACTTCCATTCTGACTTCACACACCTCCATTCTATGACTTCGCACACCTCCATTCTCTGTCTTCACACACCTCCATTCTGAGGTCACACACCTTCATTCTCTGACTTCACACACCTCCATTCTGTGACTTCACACATCTCCATTCTGTGTCTTCACACACCTCCTTTCTATGACTTCACACACCTCCATTCTATGACTTCACACACCTCCCTTCTATGACTTCACACACCTCCATACTATGATTTCACACACCTCCATTCTGACTTTACACACCTCCATTCTATGACTTCACCCACCTCCATTCTATGACTTCACACACCTCCATTTTGATTTCACACACCTCCATTTTATGAGTTCACACACCTCCATTATGACTTCACACACCTCCATTCTATGACTTCACACACCTCCATTCTGACTTCACACACCTCCATTCTATGACTTCGCACACCTACATTCCATGACTTCACACACTTCCAATCTGATTTCACACACCTCCATTCTGTGACTTCACACACCTACATTCTATGGCTTCACGGACCTCCATTCTGTGAGTTCACACACCTCCATTCTATGATTTCGCACACCTCTATTCTATGACTTCAAAACCTCCAGTCTGTGACTTCACACACTTCCATTCTGACTACACACACCTTCATTCTCACTTCACACACATCCATTCTGTGACTTCATACACCTTCATCATTACTTCACAAACATCCATTCAGTGACTTCACACACCTCCATTCTATGACTTCACACACCTTCATTCTTTGACTTCACAAACCTCCATTCTATGACTTCACACACCTCCATTCTGTGACTTCACACACCTCCATTCTGGGTTCACACACCTTCTTTCTGTGACTTCACACACATCCATTCTGTGAAATCACACACCTCCATTCTGTGACTTCACACACCTCCATTCTATGACTTCACACACCTCCATTCTGACTTCACACAACTCCATTCTATGACTGAACACACCTCCATTCGATGAGTTCACACACCTCCATTCTATGACTTCACACACCTCCATTCTGTGACTTCACACACCTCCATTCTATGACTTCACACACCTCCATTGTGACTTCACACACCTCCATTCTGTGAGTTCAAAAACCTCCATTCTGACTTCACACGCCTCCATTCTATGACTTCACACACCTCCATTCTGTGACTTCACAAACCTCCATTCTATGACTTCACACACCACCCTTGTGACTACACACAACTCCATTCTATGAGTTCACACACCGCCATTGTAACTTCACACACCTTCATTCTATGACTTCACACACCTCCATTCTGACTTCACACATCTCCATTCTGTGACTTCACACACCTCCCTTCTATGACTTCACACACCTCCATTCTGACTTCACACACCTCCACTCTATGACTTCGCACATCTCCGTTCTCTGACTTCATACACTTTCATTCTGAGGTCACACACCTTCATTCTGTGACTTCACACACCTCCATTCTGTGACATCACACACCTCCATTCTATGACTTCACCCACCTCCATTCTTTGACTTCACAAACCTCCATTCTATGACTTCACACACCTCCATTCTGTGACTTCACACACCTCCATTCTGAGTTCACACACCTTCATTCTGTGACTTCACACACCTCCATTCTGTGACTTCACACACCTCCATTCTGTGACTTCACACACCTCCTTTCTATGACTTAACACACCTCCATTCTATGACTTCATACACTTCCATTCTGACTTCACACACATCCATTCTATGACTTCGCACACCTCCATTCTCTGTCTTCACACACCTCCATTCTGAGGTCACACACCTTCATTCTCTGACTTCACACACCTCCATTCTGTGACTTCACACATCTCCATTCTGTGTCTTCACACACCTCCTTTCTATGACTTCACACACCTCCATTCTATGACTTCACACACCTCCCTTCTATGACTTCACACACCTCCATTCTATGATTTCACACACCTCCATTCTGACTTTACACACCTCCATTCTATGACTTCACACACCTCCATTCTATGACTTCACACACCTCCATTTTGATTTGACACCTCCATTTTATGAGTTCACACACCTCCATTATGACTTCACACACCTCCATTCTATGACTTCACACACCTCCATTCTGACTTCACACACCTCCATTCTATGACTTCGCACACCTACATTTCATGACTTCACACACTTCCAATCTGATTTCACACACCTCCATTCTGTGACTTCACACACCTACATTCTATGGCTTCACGGACCTCCATTCTGTGAGTTCACACACCTCCATTCTGATTTCGCACACCTCTATTCTATGACTTCACACACCTCCATTCTATGAGTTCACACACCTCCATTTTGTGACTTCACACACCTCCAGTCTATGACTTCACACACCTCCATTGTGATTTCACACACCTCCATTCTATGAGTTCACACACCTCCATTCTGATTTCACACACCTCCATTCTATGACTTCACACACCTCCATTCTGACTTCACACACCTCTTTTCTATGATTTCGCACTCCTACATTCCATGACTTCACACACTTCCAATCTGATTTCACACACCTCCATTCTCTGACTTGACACACCTACATTCTATGGCCTCACGGACCTCCAATCTGTGAGTTCTCACACCTCCATTCTATGACTTCACACACGTCCATTTTGTGACTTCACACACCTCCAGTCTGTGACTTCACACACCTCCATTGTGATTTCACACACCTACATTCTATGAGTTCACACACCTCCCTTCTGACTTCACACACCTCCATTCTATGACTCCACACACCTCCATTCTGACTTCACACACATCCATTCTATGACTTCGCACACCTACATTCCATGACTGCACACACCTCCATTCTGACTTCACACACCTCCATTCTGAGGTCACACACCTTCATTCTGTGATTTCCCACACCTCCACTCTGTGACTCACACACCTCCATTCTGTGACTTCACACACCTCCTTTCTATGACTTCACACACCTCCATTCCATGACTTCACACACCTGCATTCCATGACTGCACACACCTCAAAACTGATTTCACACACCTCCATTCTGTGACTTCACACGCCTACATTCTATGGCTTCACACACCTCCATTCTGTGAGTTCACACACCTCCATTCTATGAGTGCACACACCTCCATTCTATGACTTCACACACCTCCATTCTGTGACTTTACACACTTCCATTCTGACTATACACACCCCCATTCTGACTTTACACACCTCCATTCTGTGACTTCACA
>NW_028327390.1:1500000-1577500 GCF_031878675.1 Megascapheus bottae
GAGGATTCCAGTTCAAAATCAGCCATGCAATAAATTCCATAAGATTTTTAACTCTAATTAACCAGTAAAAAACAGAGCGTTGATTTGTACTTAAAATGCCACAGGCCTAAGCTTTGCATAAAAGTGCTAAGGGGTAGCATTCAGGATCCCACTCTCTCCACTCCTTTTTAACATAATACTAGAATTCCTAGGCAGTGCAATAAGGCAAGATGCCTACATTTCTCAATGAAATAAAGGCTGTGTATGAGAAACCCACTGCTAGTATTATACTTAATGGTGAAAATCTAAAGCCATTCCCTCTAAAATCAGGAACGAGCCAAGGATGCCCACTCTCTCCACTCCTTTCTAACATAGTACTAAATTTCCTAGGCAGTGCAATAAGGCAAGAAGCAAGCATAAAGGGGATCCAAGTAGGGAAAGAGGAAATAAAACTATCCCTCTTTGCAGATGACATGATTCTGTATTTAAAGAATCCTGTAGACTCTAGTCCCAAGCTCCTTGAGCTGATTCAAAGCTTTAGAAGGGTAGCAGGCCATAAAATCAACCCTTACAGATCAACTGCCTTCCTTTACGCCAAGAGTGAGAGGAACGGGACAATAATCAGGAAAGAAACTCCTTTCACAAAAGCCTCAAAGAAAATAAAGTACCTAGGAATTAGCTTAACTAAGAATGTAAAGGACCGTTTAGATGAAAACTTTAAACCCTAAAAAAGGAAATTAAAGCAGAACTAAGGAAATGGAAAAAGCTCCCATGCTCCTGGATTGGAAGAATCAACATTGTGAAAATGACAATCTTGCCAAGGGCTATCTACAAATTCAATGCAATACCCATCAACATCCCAATGTCATTCTTTAAAGAAATACAAGAGGCAATTCAAAATTTCATATGGAATAATAAAAGACCCCGTAAGCAAAAACACTTCTTAGCAGAAAGAACAGCGCTGGAGGAATTTCAATTCCAAACTTTAGACTCTATTACAGAGCTATAATTCCCAAAACAGCTTGGTAGGGGCACAAGAACAGACCTGAAGTCCAATGGAATAGAACTGCGGACGCAGATATTAAACAACAGACCTATGGCCACCTAATCTTTGACAAGGGAGCCAAAAAATATAGAATGGAAGAAAGAAAGCCTCTTCAACAAGTTGTGCTAGCAGAACTGGTTAAGCACCTGCAGAAAACTAAAGTTGGACCCTTCTTTGTCACCTTGCACTAGAATTAACTCCAAATGGATCAAAGACCTGGAGGTAAAAGCTGACACACTGAAAAGTTTACAGGAAGGAATAGGAGATACACTAGGCCTCCTTGGCACAGGTCGAAACTTTCTTAATAAGGACCAAGAATCACAACAAATCAGAGAAAGGCTGGATAAGTTTGACTGCATTAAACTGCAGAGCTTTTGTATGGCAACGGATATAGCTAGTAAACTAATCAGGAAGCCTACAGAGTGGGAGAAGATCTTACCAACCAAACAACGGACAAAGGCCTCATTTCTAAAATATATCAACAACTCAAAAAATTGAATCACTCCAAAACTAACATCCAAAGGAACACCCATCCCATTAAAAAATGGGCCAAAGACTTAAAGAGAGTCTTCTCTGAAGAAGAAACAAAAATGGCCTATAGACACATGAAGAAATGCTCCACATCTCTGGTCATAAAAGAATTGCATATCAAAAGAACTCTAAGATTCCACCTCACTCCAGTTAGAATGGCCAGTATCAGGAAAACGAATGACAACAGATGCTGGAGGGGATGTGGCCAGGAGGGATCAGGGGTGTGGGGTTGGAGGGAAATGGGTACCAAGACATGTGAAAGGGTATCAATGTATGTGAATTAATGCACCTTCTACCTCGCAAATATCATGTAACCCTTTTACTAATTACAATAAAAAAATGAAAAAAAAAGAAATTTGTAGTGTGTGGGAGGATGATGAGGTCAAATACATTTCTTCTTAGAAATTTACCTCATCTGGTTGCCCTGGATTTTCCTGGCCTTCTTCTTAGAGAAAGGCCTGTTATACTGGATTTGTGGCTTGACAAAGATCTAGCATGTACATCTTCGAGTAAGACATCCACAACTTCCATGCCTGAGACTCGAGATTCCTGAACTTTGGCAACAGCACAGCAACATCTTTCTACCTCCTGAGACACAGGCCAAGTGAGCTGGCTTGAGCTGGTTGTTAGTTACACTGGCTTGGTTACCAGCGTTCCATATTCTGTTCCATTGTGAGGGAGGCAGGGTCACCTTTCAGGGCCCAATGACCAAAGATCCTTGCTCACAGAAGACCTCACCAAAGACATACCGGAGCCTGAATCTCTCCTCCAATCTCACAATATACATGTGGATGTAGTAAACAGCACACCTTATTTGTCCATTCCCAATGTCTTCCACTAGGCCCAAGTACCAGTCTGGTCTCAGGCTCAAGGAGCCTTTCTTAGGTAAGATCCAAACTTAAGGGTCAATATTGCCCTCATCCTTTACAAAACATTTGCTTCACAGTGCCTTCTCTGCCTGCATTTTGCCCCTTGTCGAATTTTTTTTTGTTTTTGCTGGTCTAGGGACTTGATCTCAGAGTGTGAACAATTTTCTTGGGCTTTCTTTAGGCTTTAGCGGTCCCACCGAGCCACAGCACCACTTGCAGCATTTTCTATGTATGTGGTAATGAGGAATCAAACCTCAGTCTTTTTGCGTGGTAGCCAAGGACTCTACCACTAGGTCAAACACACAGGGCATCTTGCACATATTTTTGACGTCAATCTACTAGGACATTATTAGGTTTCTGTATCCTAATCAATTTTTTCCTGATGATTAGCTTTGCTGTCATGTGTAAAAAATGCAAGAGGGAAAAACACAGAAGAATTAGTGAAATTTAAAAAAAAGCATTACACACATAGATAAGTGTTCATTCTTTGTAGGAGAAAGGATATTTTGATATGATGATGATGACTTTATAATTACTATGTCAGGGTTGAGAGTTTGGCATAGTGGTAGAGTGCTTGCCTAGCATCCATGAAGATCTGGGTTTGATTGCTCAGTATCACATAGATAGAAAATCTAGATGTGGCACTGTGGCTCAAGTGGCAGAGGGCTAGACTTGAGAAAACCCGAGGACAGTGCTCAGGCCCTGAACTCCAGCCCCAAAACTGGCAGAAAGATAAAAGAAAATAAAAATGTTTTTTACGAGCTAATTCACTCACAGCATTGGCTTCTGAAATCTTCGCTTCTCCATCTTGTGAAATACCCCTTTCCCTCAACGTAGACAAGAAAAACAGATCCATCCCATGGTCCACTGTGAGGCCACTGGTTGGGCTAAGAGCTAGTCGTGCAGCAACACATAAGTTTTATTCTAATACTTTCCAAACTTTGTACTCAAATATGCTACCTACTTACCAACTTAGTCAGTTATCCTTATGCTATACTTTTTCTTCATGACTACAATATTCTTACACTCCTATGTTAATCCTCTTGTACCTCTCCTGACCTCTCTCATTCTTTTTTTCTATCTCTGGACCTCTGCTGGTCTTTCAACCCTTATACTGCACGGATCTACACTTGATGGCTGTTGAGCAATATTGTATATGTAGGTGGTTAATTGTTCTCTAGGCTCAGAAGGACTTAAAGACAATAGAGATTGGATTGAGAGGCTTATTGTTTTGGGTATAATTCGCTTATCAGTGGTTGTATTAGACTGGTCTGTAAGTGCACAAAAAAGAAAGAGTGATAATACCAATCAAAACTTGTGAACATCTAGTGTCTGCCAGCTACAGAGGTCTAGGTTGGATATATCTGAAAAACTATAATCGTATTTAGTAGTAATCTTGCTCCCATTTTCAAATGGGCAGAACAAGAAACTCAAGAAAAATGTCAAATCAAGAAACAACTTCCCCCACCCAATGTAAACAGACAATGGAACAGTCACTTGCACACCTAGAGGAGAGTCTTCCAAGTGCTACACAAATGCAATTGATAAACATCATTAAGGGAAAATCTGAAAATATAAAGAAAGAGATAATGGAGGAAGCCATAGCTGAACAAGAGGAAAGCACAAACAAGGTGATAGGTGAAAAAGAAGAAGCCATAAAGGAGGCCATAATAAAGGTTTTTCAAAGAAAGATGGATGAATTCATAGAATCCACAAATAAAAACGTGACCAAACTCCAGCAAATGTCCAAAGAAAATAAAGCTACTGAGCTAACCACTCAAAAGGAAATCAAGGAGATAAAGAAATCCATACATGATCTAAAACAAGAGATGCAAGTCATCAAAAGTGAGCATTTAGAAGCAAGGGCTATGAAAAATACAGTAGATAGCTTTGATAGCAGGTTAGACAATGCAGAGGAGAGAATTTCCGGGGCTGAAGATAATTTAGTTATTATAGAGAAAGAACAGAAAATGAGTCAATCCAAATCTAGGAAATATGAGACAGCGCTTCAGGAGGTCCAAGATACAATTAGGAAGCCTAATTTAAGGCTAGTTGGTATTGAGGAGGGCGTGGAGAAAGAGGTCAATGGTATTGGAAATATACTTCAGGGAATCATCTCAGAGAATTTCCCAAATATCCAGAAGGGCAGGCCCATCCAGATACAAAAAGCTTTTAAAACCCGAAACAGACCTGACCAGAAAAGAACATCCCACCGCCACATTGTGATCCGAACTGGATCAATAGAAACGAAGGAAAGATCCTAAAGGCAGCCAGGGCAAAGGGATCAGTAACCTATAAAGGCAAACCAATCAGAATAACCCCAGATTTCTCAGCAGAGACCATGCAAGCACGAAGTGACTGGAAGCATATATGTCATGCCCTTAAATCAAATAACTACAAACCAAGAATATTGTAGCCAGCTAAGCTCTCATTCATAACTGAGGGAAGAGTAAAAACATTCCATTCCCTGGAAAAGCTGCAACAATATGTCGAAACAAAACCAACACTACAGAGAATTCTCAAAGATGCTCTATACATAGAAAACCAAAATGAATGCAATATAGGGAAAGAAATGGCACCTAAACAGCATACCATCTAAGGACCACAAGAACTGTCAAGACACAGGCCCTACTAAAAGCTTTTAAAAATGGTAGGAACTAATAAATATCTCTCAACCCTAACTCTCAATATCAATGGACTTAACTCTCCAATTAAACAGCATAGGCTGTCTAGTTGGATCAAAAAGCAAGAGCCATCGTTCTGCTGTCTTCAAGAGACACATCTTACCCCAAAACAATCATTTTTTGAAAGTGAGAGGTTGGAATAAACTCTATCAAGCTAACTGCCCCCATAAACAGCCTGGAGTTGCCATCCTCATATCAGATACAATAGACTTCAAACTAAAATTAGTAAGAAAAGACAAAGAAGGCTACTACATACTACTGAAGTGATCTTTCCTCCAGGAAGACATAACGATCCTAAATATTTACACACCCAATCCCGGTGCTCCAAACTTCATCACGCAAACTTTACTTACACTGAAACCATACATAGATCGAAATACAGTGATTGTTGGTGAGTTTAACACACCACTCTCACCTATGGACAGATCAACAAGGCAAAACTCAACAGAGAAACCTTAGAACTGAACAACTATATAGACCAACTAGATCTAACAGACATCTGCAGAATATTCCACCCAGTAACAACACAATATACGTTTTTCTCAGCAGCACATGGAACATTTTAAATAATAGACCACATCTTAGGCCATGAAACAAACCTGGACAGATTCAGAAACACTGAAATTATTCCATGCACACTCTCAGACCATAAAGGCATCAAATTGGAGCTGAATACATATCTCCACCAACGAAAACCCTGTAACTCATGGAGACTGAACAACACATTGTTGAATCAAAAACAATGGGTAATCGAAGAGATCAGAACAGATATCCAACTGTTTATGAAATTTAACAATAAGGAGCACACAAATATCAACTCCTTAGGGACACAACAAAGGCAGTACTCAGAGGAAAATTTATAGTGCTGAGTGCCTACAACAGCAAGTTGGAAAAATGGCAAATCAACTAGTAAATGTCTCACTTTAACCTCCTGGAAAAAGAGCAACAAACCAACCCTAAACCCATTAGGAGAAAGCAAATTATTAAAACCAAGCAGAATTAAATGATTTGGAATAAAAAAACCTATAGAATCAACAAAACAAGGAGTTGGTTCTTTGAAAGAATTAACAAAATTGACAAGCCCTTAGCAAATCTTACCAAAAAAACAAGAGAGCATATCGAAATAAACAAAATCGCAGATGAAAATGGTAATATCACGACAGAAATTACCAAGATCCAGAATATCATGAGGGAATACTTCTCAAACCTTTACGCCAACAAATTTGAGAATCTAGAAGAAATGGATGAATTCCTAGACAAGATTAACATACCCACACTGAACCAAGAAGAGCTAACCCAAATCAACAGGCCTACTTCAAGCTCTGAAATAGAAATGGAAATTAGACAACTTCCACTTAAAAAGAGCCCAGGGCCAGATGGATTCAGAGCTGAATTCTATAAGGTCTTCAAAGCAGAGCTCACACCAATACTCCTCAAGCTATTCAACGACATTGAAAATGAAGGTTGTTTACCAAACTCATTCTGTGAAGCCAGTATATCCCCCATCCCCAAACCAGACAGAGATTCATCAAAGAAAGAGAACTATAGACCCATTTCTTTGATGAACATCGATGCAAAACTTCTCAACAAAATACTGGCCAACCGTCTTCAACAACTCATCAAAAAATTATACACTCTGATCAAACTGCATTCATCACAGGGAGGCAAAGCTGGTTGAACATACACAAATCAATTCATATAATTCAACACATCAACAGGAGCAAGGACAAAAATCACATGGTTGTCTCAATAGATGCGGAAAAGGCATTTGACAAGATCCAAAACCCCTTTATGTTAAAAGATGTGGAGAAACTAGGACTCCATGGAACATTTCTCAATGTAATAAAGGCTGTGTATGAGAAACCCACTGCTAGTATTATACTTAATGGTGAAAATCTAAAGCCATTCCCTCTAAAATCAGGAACGAGCCAAGGATGCCCACTCTCTCCACTCCTTTGTATCATAGTACTAAATTTCCTAGGCAGTGCAATAAGGCAAGAAGCAAGCATAAATGGGATCCAAGTAGGGAAAGAGGAAATAAAACTATCCCTCTTTGCAGATGACATGATTCTGTATTTAAAGAATCCTATAGACTCTAGTCCCAAGCTCCTTGAGCTGATTCAAAGCTTTGGAAGGGTAGCAGGGCATAAAATCAACCCTCACTAATCAACTGCCTTCCTTTACGCCAATAGTGAGAGGAACGAGGCGATAATCAGGAAAGAAACTCCTTTCACAAAAGCCTCAAAGAAAATAAAGTACCTAGGAATTAGCTTAACTAAGAATGTAAAGGACCGTTTAGATGAAAACTTTAAAACCCTAAAAAAGGAAATTAAAGCAGAACTAAGGAAATGGAAAAAGCTCCCATGCTCCTGGATTGGAAGAATCAACATTGTGAAAATGACAATCTTGCCAAGGGCTATCTACAAATTCAATGCAATACCCATCAACATCCCAATGTCATTCTTTAAAAAAATACAAGAGGCAATTCAAAATTTCATATGGAATAATAAAAGACCCCGTAAGCAAAAACACTTCTTAGCAGAAAGAACAGCGCTGGAGGAATTTCAATTCCAAACTTTAGACTCTATTACAGAGCTATAATTCCCAAAACAGCTTGGTAGGGGCACAAGAACAGACCTGAAGTCCAATGGAATAGAACTGCGGACGCAGATATTAAACCACAGACCTATGGCCACCTAATCTTTGACAAGGGAGCCAAAAAAAATAGAATGGAAGAAAGATAGCCTCTTCAACAAGTTGTGCTGGCAGAACTGGTTAAGCACCAGCAGAAAACTAAAGTTGGATCCTTCTTTGTCACCTTGCACTAGAATTAACTCCAAATGGATCAAAGACCTGGAGGTAAAAGCTGACACACTGAAAAGTTTACAGGAAGGAATAGGAGATACACTAGGCCTCCTTGGCACAGGTCGAAACTTTCTTAATAAGGACCAAGAATCACAACAAATCAGAGAAAGGCTGGATAAGTGGGACTGCATTAAACTGCAGAGCTTTTGTATGGCAACGGATATAGCTACTAAACTAATCAGGAAGCCTACAGAGTGGGAGAAGATCTTCACCAACCAAACAATGGACAAAGCCCTCATATCTAAAATATATCAACAACTCAAAAAATTGAATCACTCCAAAACTAACCTCCAAAGTAACACCCATCCCATTAAAAAATGGGCCAAAGACTTAAAGAGAGTCTTCTCTGAAGAAGAAACAAAAATGGCCTATAGACACATGAAGAAATGCTCCACATCTCTGGTCATAAAAGAATTGCATATCAAAAGAACTCTAAGATTCCACCTCACTCCATTTAGAATGGCCAGGATCAGGAAAACGAATGACAACAGATGCTGGAGAGGATTTGGTCAGGAGGGATCACTACTACACTGTTGGTGGGAGTGCAAACTCATTCAACCACTATGGAAAGCAGTGTGGCAGTGCCTCAAAAGGCTAAACATAGAACTTCCCTATAACCCAGCAATACCACTACTTGGCATTTACCCAACAATCCAGAAACAAGGGCATACTAAACCCACTAGCACAACAATGTTCATTGCAGCGCTATTCACCATAGCAAAGATATGGAACCAACCCACATGTCCCTCAGTCGATGAGTGGATCAACAAGTTGTGGTATTTGTACACAATGGAATTGTATGCTGCTGTCAGAAAGAATGACATCGCCCCATTTGTTAGGATATGAAAAGACTTAGAACAAATCATATTAAGTGAAGTAAGCCAGACTCAAAGGAACTTAGGCTCAGTGGTTTCCCTCATTCGTCATAATCAGTAGAAACCTTGGGCTCTACTAGCAGAGATTTGCAATAGAGCAAAAGGTCATATATAAGGCCATATAATGTGAAGCTAATTGAAAGGACCTCCAGGATATTGAAACAAAAGCCATATAATGAATGATTGTTGTCCTTAATGTACTATGTTGTCTCTCATCTCCTTTGCTGTCCCTTGGTTATCCCATATTGGTATAGTATCTCACTTTGTTATCTGATATATTGAATTTATTTGTATTTGGATATTTGAAATTTGATAGGGAAGGGGGGAAAACCAAGACGGGTGGGGCGTGTGGAGTTGGAGGGAAATGGGTACCAAGACATGTGAAAGGGTATCAATGTATGTGAATTAATGCGCCTTCTACCTGGCAAATATCATGTAACCCTTTTACTAATTACAATAAAAAAAATGAAAAAAAAGAAAGTTGTAGTGTGTGGGAGGATGATGGGGTCAAATACATTTCTTCTTAGAAATTTACCTCATCTGGTTGCCCTGGATTTTCCTGGCCTTCTTCTTAGAGAAAGGCCTGTTATACTGGATTTGTGGCTTGACAAAGATCTAGCATGTACATCTTCGAGTAAGACATCCACAACTTCCATGCCTGAGACTCGAGATTCCTGAACTTTGGCAACAGCACAGCAACATCTTTCTACCTCCTGAGACACAGGCCAAGTGAGCTGGCTTGAGCTGGTTGTTAGTTACACTGGCTTGGTTACCAGCGTTCCATATTCTGTTCCATTGTGAGGGAGGCAGGGTCACCTTTCAGGGCCCAATGACCAAAGATCCTTGCTCACAGAAGACCTCACCAAAGACATACTGGAGGCTGAATCTCTCCTCCAATCTCACAATATATATGTGGATGTAGTAAACAGCACACCTTATTTGTCCATTCCCAATGTCTTCCACTAGGCCCAAGTACCAGTCTGGTCTCAGGCTCAAGGAGCCTTTCTTAGGTAAGATCCAAACTTAAGGGTCAATATTGCCCTCATCCTTTACAAAACATTTGCTTCACAGTGCCTTCTCTGCCTGCATTTTGCCCCTTGTCGAATTTTTTTTTGTTTTTGCTGGTCTTGGGACTTGACCTCAGAGTGTGAACATTGTTCTTGGGCTTTCTTTAGGCTTTAGCGGTCCCACCGAGCCACAGCACCACTTGCAGCGTTTTCTATGTATGTGGTAATGAGGAATCAAACCTGAGTCTTTTTGCGTGGTAGCCAAAGACTCTACCACTAGGTCAAACACACAGGGCATCTTGCACATATTTTTGACGTCAATCTACTAGGACATTATTAGGTTTCTGTATCCTAATCATTTTTTTCCTGATGATTAGATTTGCTGTCATGTGTAAAAAATGCAAGAGGGAAAAACACAGAAGAATTAGTGAAATTTAAAAAAAAGCATTACACACATAGATAAGTGTTCATTCTTTGTAGGAGAAAGGATATTTTGATATGATGATGATGACTTTATAATTACTATGTCAGGGTTGAGAGTTTGGCATAGTGGTAGAGTGCTTGCCTAGCATCCATGAAGATCTGGGTTTGATTGCTCAGTATCACATAGATAGAAAATCTAGATGTGGCACTGTGGCTCAAGTGGCAGAGGGCTAGACTTGAGAAAACCCAAGGACAGTGCTCAGGCCCTGAACTCCAGCCCCAAAACTGGCAGAAAGATAAAAGAAAATAAAAATGCTGTTTACGAGCTAATTCACTCACAGAATTGGCTTCTGAAATCTTCGCTTCTGCATCTTGTGAAATACCCCTTTCCCTCAACGTAGACAAGAAAATCAGATCCATCCCATGGTCCACTGTGAGGCCACTGGTTGGGCTAAGAGCTAGTCGTGCAGCAACACATAAGTTTTATTCTAATACTTTCCAAACTTTGTACTCAAATATGCTACCTACTTACCAACTTAGTCAGTTATCCTTATGCTATACCTTTTCTTCATTACTACAATATTCTTACACTCCTATGTTAATCCTCTTGTACCTCCCCTGACCTCTCTCATTCTTTTTTTCTATCTCTGGACCTCTGCTGGTCTTTCAACCCTTCTACTGCACGGATCTACACTTGATGGCTGTTGAGCAATATTGTATATGTAGGTGGTTAATTGTTCTCTAGGCTCAGAAGGACTTAAAGACAATAGAGATTGGATTGAGAGGCTTATTGTTTTGGGTATAAATCGCTTATCAGTGGTTGTATTAGACTGGTCTGTAAGTGCACAAAAAAGAAAGAGTGATAATACCAATCAAAACTTGTGAACATCTAGTGTCTGCCAGCTACAGAGGTCTAGGTTGGTTATATCTGAAAAACTATAATCGTATTTAGTAGTGATCTTGCTCCCATTTTCAAATGGGCAGAACAAGAAACTCAAGAAAAATGTCAAATCAAGAAACAACATCCCCCACCCAATGTAAACAGACAACGGAACAGTCACTTGCACACCTAGAGGAGAGTCTTCCAAGTACTACACAAATGCAATTGATAAACATCCTTAAGGGAAAATGTGAAAATATAAAGAAAGAGATAATGGAGGAAGCCATAGCTGAACAAGAGGAAAGCACAAACAAGGTGATAAGTGAAAAAGAAGAAGCCATAAAGGAGGCCATAATAAAGGTTTTTCAAAGAAAGATGGATGAATTCATAGAATCCACAAATAAAAACGTGACCAAACTCCAGCAAATGTCCAAAGAAAATAAAGCTACTGAGCTAACCATTCAAAGGGAAATCAAGGAGATAAAGAAATCCATACATGATCTAAAACAAGAGATGAAAGGCATCAAAAGGGAGCAATTAGAAGCAAGGGCGATGAAAAATAAAGTAGATAGCTTTGATAGCAGGTTAGACAATGCAGAGGAGAGGATTTCCGGGGCTGAAGATAATTTAGGTATTATACAGAAAGAACAGAAAATGAGTCAATCCAAATATAGGAAATATGACAGATCGCTTCAGGAGGTCCAAGATACAATTAGGAAGCCTAAATTAAGGCTAGTTGGTATTGAGGAGGGCGTGGAGAAAGAGGTCAATGGTATTGGAAATATACTTCAGGGAATCATCTCAGAGAATTTCCCAAATATCCAGAAGGGCAGGCCCATCCAGATACAAAAAGCTTTTAAAACCCCAAACAGACCTGACCAGAAAAGAACATCCCACCGCCACATTGTGATCCGAACTGGATCAATAGAAACGAAAGGAAAGATCCTAAAGGCAGCCAGGGCAAAGGGATCAGTAACCTATAAAGGCAAACCAATCAGAATAACCCCAGATTTCTCAGCAGAGACCATGCAAGCACGAAGTGACTGGAAGCATATATGTCATGCCCTTAAATCAAATAACTACAAACCAAGAATATTGTAGCCAGCTAAGCTCTCATTCATAACTGAGGGAAGAGTAAAAACATTCCATTCCCTGGAAAAGCTGCAACAATATGTCGAAACAAAACCAACACTACAGAGAATTCTCAAAGATGCTCTATACATAGAAAACCAAAATGAATGCAATATAGGGAAAGAAATGGCACCTAAACAGCATACCATCTAAGGACCACAAGAACTGTCAAGACACAGGCCCTACTAAAAGCTTTTAATAATGGTAGGAACTAATAAATATCTCTCAATCCTAACTCTCAATATCAATGGACTTAACTCTCCAATTAAACAGCATAGGCTGTCTAGTTGGATCAAAAAGCAAGAGCCATCGTTCTGCTGTCTTCAAGAGACACATCTTACCCCAAAACAATCATCTTTTGGAATAATCTCTATCAAGCTAACTGCCCCCATAAACAGCCTGGAGTTGCCATCCTCATATCAGATACAATAGACTTCAAACTCAAATTAGTAAGAAAAGACAAAGAAGGTTACTACATACTACTGAAGTGATCTTTCCTCCAGGAAGACATAACGATCCTAAATATTTACACACCCAATCCCGGAGCTCCAAACTTCATCACGCAAACTTTACTTACACTGAAACCATACATAGATCGAAATACAGTGATCGTTGGTGAGTTTAACACACCACTCTCACCTATGGACAGATCAACAAGGCAAAACTCAACAGAGAAACCTTAGAACTGAACAACTATATAGACCAACTAGATCTAACAGACATCTGCAGAATATTCCACCCAGTAACAACACAATATACGTTTTTCTCAGCAGCACATGGAACATTTTCCATAATAGACCACTTCTTAGGCCATGAAACAAACCTGGACAGATTCAGAAACACTGAAATCATTCCATGCACACTCTCAGAACATAAAGGCATCAAATTGGAGCTGAACACATATCTCCACCAACGAAAACCCTGTAACTCATGGAGACTGAACAACACATTGTTGAATCAAAAACAATGTGTAATCGAAGAGATCAGAACAGATATCCAACTGTTTATGAAATTTAACAATAAGGAGCACACAAATATCAACTCCTTAGGGACACAACAAAGGCAGTACTCAGAGGAAAATTCATAGTGCTGAGTGCCTACAACAGCAAGTTGGAAAAATGGCAAATCAACTAGTAAATGTCTCACTTTAACCTCCTGGAAAAAGAGCAACAAACCAACCCTAAACCCATTAGGAGAAAGCAAATTATTAAAATCAAAGCAGAATTAAATGATTTGGAATAAAAAAAACCTATAGAATCAACAAAACAAGGAGTTGGTTCTTTGAAAGAATTAACAAAATTGACAAGCCCTTAGCAAATCTTACCCAAAAAACAAGAGAGCATATAGAAATAAACAAAATCGCAGATGAAAATGGTAATATCACGACAGAAATTACCAAGATCCAGAATATCATGAGGGAATACTTCTCAAACCTTTACACCAACAAATTTGAGAATCTAGAAGAAATGGATGAATTCCTAGACAAGATTAACATACCCACACTGAACCAAGAAGAGCTAACCCAAATCAACAGGCCTACTTCAAGCTCTGAAATAGAAATGGAAATTAGACAACTTCCATTTAAAAAGAGCCCAGGGCCAGATGGATTCAGAGCTGAATTCTATAAGGTCTTCAAAGCAGAGCTCACACCAATACTCCTCAAGATCTTCAACGAAATTGAAAATGAAGGTTGTTTACCAAACTCATTCTGTGAAGCCAGTATATCCCTCATCCCCAAACCAGACAGAGATTCATCAAAGAAAGAGAACTATAGACCCATTTCTTTGATGAACATCGATGCAAAACTTCTCAACAAAATACTGGCCAACCGTCTACAACAACTCATCAAAAAATTATACACTATGATCAAACTGGATTCATCACAGGGATGCAAAGCTGGTTCAACATACACAAATCAATTAAAATAATTCAACACATCAACAGGAGCAAGGACAAAAATCACATGGTTGTCTCAATAGATGCGGAAAAGGCATTTGACAAGATCCAAAACCCCTTTATGTTAAAAGATGTGGAGAAACTAGGACTCCATGGAACATTTCTCAATGTAATAAAGGCTGTGTATGAGAAACCCACTGCTAGTATTATACTTAATGGTGAAAATCTAAAGCCATTCCCTCTAAAATCAGGAACGAGCCAAGGATGCCCACTCTCTCCACTCCTTTGTATCATAGTACTAAATTTCCTAGGCAGTGCAATAAGGCAAGAAGCAAGCATAAATGGGATCCAAGTAGGGAAAGAGGAAATAAAACTATCCCTCTTTGCAGATGACATGATTCTGTATTTAAAGAATCCTATAGACTCTAGTCCCAAGCTCCTTGAGCTGATTCAAAGCTTTGGAAGGGTAGCAGGGCATAAAATCAACCCTCACTAATCAACTGCCTTCCTTTACGCCAATAGTGAGAGGAACGAGGCGATAATCAGGAAAGAAACTCCTTTCACAAAAGCCTCAAAGAAAATAAAGTACCTAGGAATTAGCTTAACTAAGAATGTAAAGGACCGTTTAGATGAAAACTTTAAAACCCTAAAAAAGGAAATTAAAGCAGAACTAAGGAAATGGAAAAAGCTCCCATGCTCCTGGATTGGAAGAATCAACATTGTGAAAATGACAATCTTGCCAAGGGCTATCTACAAATTCAATGCAATACCCATCAACATCCCAATGTCATTCTTTAAAGAAATACAAGAGGCAATTCAAAATTTCATATGGAATAATAAAAGACCCCGTAAGCAAAAACACTTCTTAGCAGAAAGAACAGCGCTGGAGGAATTTCAATTCCAAACTTTAGACTCTATTACAGAGCTATAATTCCCAAAACAGCTTGGTACTGGCACAAGAACAGGCCTGAAGTCCAATGGAATACAACTGCGGACCCAGATATTAAACCACAGACCTATGGCCACCTAATCTTTGACAAGGGAGCCAAAAGAAATAGAATGGAAGAAAGATAGCTTCTTCAACAAGTTGTGCTGGCAGAACTGGTTAAGCACCAGCAGAAAACTAAAGTTGGATCCTTCTTTGTCACCTTGCACTAGAATTAACTCCAAATGGATCAAAGACCTGGAGGTAAAAGCTGACACACTGAAAAGTTTACAGGAAGGAATAGGAGATACACTAGGCCTCCTTGGCACAGGTCGAAACTTTCTTAATAAGGACCAAGAATCACAACAAATCAGAGAAAGGCTGGATAAGTGGGACTGCATTAAACTGCAGAGCTTTTGTATGGCAACGGATATAGCTAGTAAACTAATCAGGAAGCCTACAGAGTGGGAGATCTTCACCAACCAAACAATGGACAAAGGCCTCATATCTAAAATATATCAACAACTCAAAAAATTGAATCACTCCAAAACGAACCTCCAAAGTAACACCCATCCCATTAAAAAATGGGCCAAAGACTTAAAGAGAGTCTTCTCTGAAGAAGAAACAAAAATGGCCTATAGACACATGAAGAAATGCTCCACATCTCTGGTCATAAAAGAATTGCATATCAAAAGAATTCTAAGATTCCACCTCACTCCACTTAGAATGGCCAGGATCAGGAAAACGAATGACAACAGTTGCTGGTGGGGATGTGGCCAGGAGGGATCACTACTACACTGTTGGTGGGAGTGCAAACTCGTTCAACCACTATGGAAAGCAGTGTGGCTGTGCCTCAAAAGGCTAAACATAGAACTTTCTTATAACCCTGCAATACCACTACTTGGCATTTACCCAACAATCCAGAAACAAGGGCATACTAAACCCACTAGCACAACAATGTTCATTGCAGCGCTATTCACCATAGCAAAGATATGGAACCAACCCAGATGTCCCTCAGTCGATGAGTGGATCAACAAGTTGTGGTATTTGTACACAATGGAGTTCTATGCTGCTGTCAGAAAGAATGACATCGCCCCATTTGTTAGGATATGGAAAGACTTAGAACAAATCATATTAAGTGAAGTAAGCCACTTCCCTCATTCGTCATAATCAGTAGAAACCTTGGGCTCTACTAGCAGAGATTTGCAATAGAGCAAAAGGCCATATATAAGGCCATATAATGTGAAGCTAATTGAAAGGACCTCCAGGATATTGAAACAAAAGCCATATAATGAATGATTGTTGTCCTTAATGTACTATGTTGTCTCTCATCTCCTTTGCTGTCCCTTGGTTATCCCATATTGGTTTAGTATCTCATTTTGTTATCAGATATATTGAATTTATTTGTATTTGGATATTTGAAATTTGATAGGGAAGGGGGGAAAACCAAGACGGGTGGGGCGTGTGGAGTTGGAGGGAAATGGGTACCAAGACATGTGAAAGGGTATCAATGTATGTGAATTAATGCGCCTTCTACCTGGCAAATATCATGTAACCCTTTTACTAATTACAATAAAAAAATGAAAAAAAAAGAAACTTGTAGTGTGTGGCAGGATGATGGGGTCAAATACATTTCTGCTTAGAAATTTACCTCATCTGGTTGCCCTGGATTTTCCTGGCCTTCTTCTTAGAGAAAGGCCTGTTATACTGGATTTGTGGCTTGACAAAGATCTAGCATGTACATCTTCGAGTAAGACATCCACAACTTCCATGCCTGAGACTCGAGATTCCTGAACTTTGGCAACAGCACAGCAACATCTTTCTACCTCCTGAGACACAGGCCAAGTGAGCTGGCTTGAGCTGGTTGTTAGTTACACTGGCTTGGTTACCAGCGTTCCATATTCTGTTCCATTGTGAGGGAGGCAGGGTCACCTTTC
Source organism: Megascapheus bottae (assembly GCF_031878675.1). NCBI lineage: Eukaryota > Metazoa > Chordata > Mammalia > Rodentia > Geomyidae > Megascapheus > Megascapheus bottae. The sequence goes on from NW_028327390.1 coordinate 1,517,048, forward strand.
AGGGCCCAATGACCAAAGATCCTTGCTCACAGAAGACCTCACCAAAGACATACTGGAGGCTGAATCTCTCCTCCATCTCACAATATACATGTGGATGTAGTAAACAGCACACCTAATTTGTCCAATCCCAATGTCTTCCACTAGGCCCAACTACCAGTCTGGTCTCAGGCTCAAGGAGCCTTTCTTAGGTAAGATCCAAACTTAAGGGTTAATATTGCCCTCATCCTTTACAAAACATTTGCTTCACAGTGCCTTCTCTGCCTGCATTTTGCCCCTTGTCGAATTTTTTTTTGTTTTTGCTGGTCTTGGGACTTGACCTCAGAGTGTGAACATTGTTCTTGGGCTTTCTTTAGGCTTTAGCGGTCCCCCCGAGCCACAGCACCACTTGCAGCGTTTTCTATGTATGTGGTAATGAGGAATCAAACCTGAGTCTTTTTGCGTGGTAGCCAAAGACTCTACCACTAGGTCAAACACACAGGGCATCTTGCACATATTTTTGACGTCAATCTACTAGGACATTATTAGGTTTCTGTATCCTAATCATTTTTTTCCTGATGATTAGTTTTGCTGTCATGTGTAAAAAATGCAAGAGGGAAAAACACAGAAGAATTAGTGAAATTTAAAAAAAAGCATTACACACATAGATAAGTGTTCATTCTTTGTAGGAGAAAGGATATTTTGATATGATGATGATGACTTTATAATGACTATGTCAGGGTTGAGAGTTTGGCATAGTGGTAGAGTGCTTGCCTAGCATCCATGAAGATCTGGGTTTGATTGCTCAGTATCACATAGATAGAAAATCTAGATGTGGCACTGTGGCTCAAGTGGCAGAGGGCTAGACTTGAGAAAACCCGAGGACAGTGCTCAGGCCCTGAACTCCAGCCCCAAAACTGGCAGAAAGATAAAAGAAAATAAAAATGCTGTTTACGAGCTAATTCACTCACAGAATTGGCTTCTGAAATCTTCGCTTCTGCATCTTGTGAAATACCCCTTTCCCTCAACGTAGACAAGAAAATCAGATCCATCCCATGGTCCACTGTGAGGCCACTGGTTGGGCTAAGAGCTAGTTGTGCAGCAACACATAAGTTTTATTCTAATACTTTCCAAACTTTGTACTCAAATATGCTACCTACTTACCAACTTAGTCAGTTATCCTTATGCTATACCTTTTCTTCATTACTACAATATTCTTACACTCCTATGTTAATCCTCTTGTACCTCTCCTGACCTCTCTCATTCTTTTTTTCTATCTCTGGACCTCTGCTGGTCTTTCAACCCTTCTACTGCACGGATCTACACTTGATGGCTGTTGAGCAATATTGTATATGTAGGTGGTTAATTGTTCTCTAGGCTCAGAAGGACTTAAAGACAATAGAGATTGGATTGAGAGGCTTATTGTTTTGGGTATAAATCGCTTATCAGTGGTTGTATTAGACTGGTCTGTAAGTGCACAAAAAAGAAAGAGTGATAATACCAATCAAAACTTGTGAACATCTAGTGTCTGCCAGCTACAGAGGTCTAGGTTGGTTATATCTGAAAAACTATAATCGTATTTAGTAGTAATCTTGCTCCCATTTTCAAATGGGCAGAACAAGAAACTCAAGAAAAATGTCAAATCAAGAAACAACATCCCCCACCCAATGTAAACAGACAATGGAACAGTCACTTGCACACCTAGAGGAGAGTCTTCCAAGTGCTACACAAATGCAATTGATAAACATCATTAAGGGAAAATGTGAAAATATAAAGAAAGAGATAATGGAGGAAGCCATAGCTGAACAAGAGGAAAGCACAAACAAGGTGATAAGTGAAAAAGAAGAAGCCATAAAGGAGGCCATAATAAAGGTTTTTCAAAGAAAGATGGATGAATTCATAGAATCCACAAATAAAAACGTGACCAAACTCCAGCAAATGTCCAAAGAAAATAAAGCTACTGAGCTAACCACTCAAAAGGAAATCAAGGAGATAAAGAAATCCATACATGATCTAAAACAAGATATGCAAGGCATCAAAAGGGAGCAATTAGAAGCAAGGGCGATGAAAAATAAAGTAGATAGCTTTGATAGCAGGTTAGACAATGCAGAGGAGAGGATTTCCGGGGCTGAAGATAATTTAGGTATTATACAGAAAGAACAGAAAATGAGTCAATCCAAATCTAGGAAATATGACAGATCGCTTCAGGAGGTCCAAGATACAATTAGCAAGCCTAAATTAAGGCTAGTTGGTATTGAGGAGGGTGTGGAGAAAGAGGTCAATGGTATTGGAAATATACTTCAGGGAATCATCTCAGAGAATTTCCCAAATATCCAGAAGGGCAGGCCCATCCAGATACAAAAAGCTTTTAAAACCCCAAACAGACCTGACCAGAAAAGAACATCCCACCGCCACATTGTGATCCGAACTGGATCAATAGAAACGAAAGGAAAGATCCTAAAGGCAGCCAGGGCAAAGGGATCAGTAACCTATAAAGGCAAACCAATCAGAATAACCCCAGATTTCTCAGCAGAGACCATGCAAGCACGAAGTGACTGGAAGCATATATGTCATGCCCTTAAATCAAATAACTACCAACCAAGAATATTGTAGCCAGCTAAGCTCTCATTCATAACTGAGGGAAGAGTAAAAACATTCCATTCCCTGGAAAAGCTGCAACAATATGTCGAAACAAAACCAACACTACAGAGAATTCTCAAAGATGCTCTATACATAGAAAACCAAAATGAATGCAATATAGGGAAAGAAATGGCACCTAAACAGCATACCATCTAAGGACCACAAGAACTGTCAAGACACAGGCCCTACTAAAAGCTTTTAAAAATGGTAGGAACTAATAAATATCTCTCAATCCTAACTCTCAATATCAATGGACTTAACTCTCCAATTAAACAGCATAGGCTGTCTAGTTGGATCAAAAAGCAAGAGCCATCGTTCTGCTGTCTTCAAGAGACACATCTTACCCCAAAACAATCATCTTTTGGAATAATCTCTATCAAGCTAACTGCCCCCATAAACAGCCTGGAGTTGCCATCCTCATATCAGATACAATAGACTTCAAACTCAAATTAGTAAGAAAAGACAAAGAAGGTTACTACATACTACTGATGTGATCTTTCCTCCAGGAAGACATAACGATCCTAAATATTTACACACCCAATCCCGGAGCTCCAAACTTCATCACGCAAACTTTACTTACACTGAAACCATACATAGATCGAAATACAGTGATCGTTGGTGAGTTTAACACACCACTCTCACCTATGGACAGATCAACAAGGCAAAACTCAACAGAGAAACCTTAGAACTGAACAACTATATAGACCAACTAGATCTAACAGACATCTGCAGAATATTCCACCCAGTAACAACACAATATACGTTTTTCTCAGCAGCACATGGAACATTTTCCATAATAGACCACTTCTTAGGCCATGAAACAAACCTGGACAGATTCAGAACACTGAAATTATTCCATGCACACTCTCAGAACATAAAGGCATCAAATTGGAGCTGAACACATATCTCCACCAACGAAAACCCTGTAACTCATGGAGACTGAACAACACATTGTTGAATCAAAAACAATGTGTAATCGAAGAGATCAGAACAGATATCCAACTGTTTATGAAATTTAACAATAAGGAGCACACAAATATCAACTCCTTAGGGACACAACAAAGGCAGTACTCAGAGGAAAATTCATAGTGCTGAGTGCCTACAACAGCAAGTTGGAAAAATGGCAAATCAACTAGTAAATGTCTCACTTTAACCTCCTGGAAAAAGAGCAACAAACCAACCCTAAACCCATTAGGAGAAAGCAAATTATTAAAATCAAAGCAGAATTAAATGATTTGGAATAAAAAAAACCTATAGAATCAACAAAACAAGGAGTTGGTTCTTTGAAAGAATTAACAAAATTGACAAGCCCTTAGCAAATCTTACCAAAAAAACAAGAGAGCATATCGAAATAAACAAAATCGCAGATGAAAATGGTAATATCACGACAGAAATTACCAAGATCCAGAATATCATGAGGGAATACTTCTCAAACCTTTACACCAACAAATTTGAGAATCTAGAAGAAATGGATGAATTCCTAGACAAGAATAACATACCCACACTGAACCAAGAAGAGCTAACCCAAATCAACAGGCCTACTTCAAGCTCTGAAATAGAAATGGAAATTAGACAACTTCCACTTAAAAAGAGCCCAGGGCCAGATGGATTCAGAGCTGAATTCTATAAGGTCTTCAAAGCAGAGCTCACACCAATATTCCTCAAGATCTTCAACGAAATTGAAAATGAAGGTTGTTTACCAAACTCATTCTGTGAAGCCAGTATATCCCTCATCCCCAAACCAGACAGAGATTCATCAAAGAAAGAGAACTATAGACCCATTTCTTTGATGAACATCGATGCAAAACTTCTCAACAAAATACTGGCCAACCGTCTACAACAACTCATCAAAAAATTATACACTATGATCAAACTGGATTCATCACAGGGATGCAAAGCTGGTTCAACATACACAAATCAATTAATATAATTCAACACATCAACAGGAGCAAGGACAAAAATCACATGGTTGTCTCAATAGATGCGGAAAAGGCATTTGACAAGATCCAAAACCCCTTTATGTTAAAAGATGTGGAGAAACTAGGACTCCATGGAACATTTCTCAATGTAATAAAGGCTGTGTATGAGAAACCCACTGCTAGTATTATACTTAATGGTGAAAATCTAAAGCCATTCCCTCTAAAATCAGGAACGAGCCAAGGATGCCCACTCTCTCCACTCCTTTCTATCATAGTACTAAATTTCCTAGGCAGTGCAATAAGGCAAGAAGCAAGCATAAATGGGATCCAAGTAGGGAAAGAGGAAATAAAACTATCCCTCTTTGCAGATGACATGATTCTGTATTTAAAGAATCCTATAGACTCTAGTCCCAAGCTCCTTGAGCTGATTCAAAGCTTTGGAAGGGTAGCAGGGCATAAAATCAACCCTCACTAATCAACTGCCTTCCTTTACGCCAATAGTGAGAGGAACAAGGCGATAATCAGGAAAGAAACTCCTTTCACAAAAGCCTCAAAGAAAATAAAGTACCTAGGAATTAGCTTAACTAAGAATGTAAAGGACCGTTTAGATGAAAACTTTAAAACCCTAAAAAAGGAAATTAAAGCAGAACTAAGGAAATGGAAAAAGCTCCCATGCTCCTGGATTGGAAGAATCAACATTGTGAAAATGACAATCTTGCCAAGGGCTATCTACAAATTCAATGCAATACCCATCAACATCCCAATGTCATTCTTTAAAGAAATACAAGAGGCAATTCAAAATTTCATATGGAATAATAAAAGACCCCGTAAGCAAAAACACTTCTTAGCAGAAAGAACAGCGCTGGAGGAATTTCAATTCCAAACTTTAGACTCTATTACAGAGCTATAATTCCCAAAACAGCTTGGTACTGGCACAAGAACAGGCCTGAAGTCCAATGGAATACAACTGCGGACGCAGATATTAAACCACAGACCTATGGCCACCTAATCTTTGACAAGGGAGCCAAAAAAAAATAGAATGGAAGAAAGATAGCCTCTTCAACAAGTTGTGCTGGCAGAACTGGTTAAGCACCAGCAGAAAAATAAAGTTGGATCCTTCTTTGTCACCTTGCACTAGAATTAACTCCAAATGGATCAAAGACCTGGAGGTAAAAGCTGACACACTGAAAAGTTCACAGGAAGGAATAGGGGATACACGAGGCCTCCTTGGCACAGGTCGAAACTTTCTTAATAAGGACCAAGAATCACAACAAATCAGAGAAAGGCTGGATAAGTGGGACTGCATTAAACTGCAGAGCTTTTGTATGGCAACGGATATAGCTACTAAACTAATCAGGAAGCCTACAGAGTGGGAGAAGATCTTCACCAACCAAACAATGGACAAAGCCCTCATATCTAAAATATATCAACAACTCAAAAAATTGAATCACTCCAAAACTAACCTCCAAAGTAACACCCATCCCATTAAAAAATGGGCCAAAGACTTAAAGAGAGTCTTCTCTGAAGAAGAAACAAAAATGGCCTATAGACACATGAAGAAATGCTCCACATCTCTGGTCATAAAAGAATTGCATATCAAAAGAACTCTAAGATTCCACCTCACTCCAGTTAGAATGGCCAGGATCAGGAAAACGAATGACAACAGATGCTGGAGGGGATGTGGCCAGGAGGGATCACTACTACACTGTTGGTTGGAGTGCAAACTCATTCAACCACTATGGAAAGCAGTGTGGCAGTGCCTCAAAAGGCTAAACATAGAACTTCCCTATAACCCAGCAATACCACTACTTGGCATTTACCCAACAATCCAGAAACAAGGGCATACTAAACCCACTAGCACAACAATGTTCATTGCAGCGCTATTCACCATAGCAAAGATATGGAACCAACCCACATGTCCCTCAGTCGATGAGTGGATCTACAAGTTGTGGTATTTGTACACAATGGAATTCTATGCTGCTGTCAGAAAGAATGACATCGCCCCATTTGTTAGGATATGGAAAGACTTAGAACAAATCATTTTAAGTGAAGTAAGCCAGACTCAAAGGAACTTAGGCTCAGTGGTTTCCCTCATTCGTCATAATCAGTAGAAACCTTGGGCTCTACTAGCAGAGATTTGCAATAGAGCAAAAGGCCATATATAAGGCCATATAATGTGAAGCTAATTGAAAGGACCTCCAGGATATTGAAACAAAAGCCATATAATGAATGATTGTTGTCCTTAATGTACTATGTTGTCTCTCATCTCCTTTGCTGTCCCTTGGTTATCCCATATTGGTATAGTATCTCACTTTGTTATCTGATATATTGAATTTATTTGTATTTGGATATTTGAAATTTGATAGGGAAGGGGGGAAAACCAAGACGGGTGGGGCGTGTGGAGTTGGAGGGAAATGGGTACCAAGACATGTGAAAGGGTATCAATGTATGTGAATTAATGCGCCTTCTACCTGGCAAATATCATGAAACACTTTTACTAATTACAATAAAAAAATGAAAAAAAAAGAAAGTTGTAGTGTGTGGGAGGATGATGGGGTCAAGTACATTTCTTCTTAGAAATTTACCTCATCTGGTTGCCCTGGATTTTCCTGGCCTTCTTCTTAGAGAAAGGCCTGTTATACTGGATTTGTGGCTTTACAAAGATCTAGCATGTATATCTTCGAGTAAGACATCCACAACTTCCATGCCTGAGACTCGAGATTCCTGAACTTTGGCAACAGCACAGCAACATCTTTCTACCTCCTGAGACACAGGCCAAGTGAGCTGGCTTGAGCTGGTTGTTAGTTACACTGGCTTGGTTACCAGCGTTCCATATTCTGTTCCATTGTGAGGGAGGCAGGGTCACCTTTCAGGGCCCAATGACCAAAGATCCTTGCTCACAGAAGACCTCACCAAAGACATACTGGAGGCTGAATCTCTCCTCCAATCTCACAATATACATGTGGATGTAGTAAACAGCACACCTTATTTGTCCATTCCCAATGTCTTCCACTAGGCCCAAGTACCAGTCGGTCTCAGGCTCAAGGAGCCTTTCTTAGGTAAGATCCAAACTTAAGGGTCAATATTGCCCTCATCCTTTACAAAACATTTGCTTCACAGTGCCTTCTCTGCCTGCATTTTGCCCCTTGTCGAATTTTTTTTTGTTTTTGCTGGTCTTGGGACTTGACCTCAGAGTGTGAACAATTTTCTTGGGCTTTCTTTAGGCTTTAGCGGTCCCACCGAGCCACAGCACCACTTGCAGCGTTTTCTATGTATGTGGTAATGAGGAATCAAACCTGAGTCTTTTTGCGTGGTAGCCAAGGACTCTACCACTAGGTCAAACACACAGGGCATCTTGCACATATTTTTGACGTCAATCTACCAGGACATTATTAGGTTTCTGTATCCTAATCAATTTTTTCCTGATGATTAGCTTTGCTGTCATGCGTAAAAAATGCAAGAGGGAAAAACACAGAAGAATTAGTGAAATTTAAAAAAAAGCATTACACACATAGATAAGTGTTCATTCTTTGTAGGAGAAAGGATATTTTGATATGATGATGATGACTTTATAATTACTATGTCAGGGTTGAGAGTTTGGCATAGTGGTAGAGTGCTTGCCTAGCATCCATGAAGATCTGGGTTTGATTGCTCAGTATCACATAGATAGAAAATCTAGATGTGGCACTGTGGCTCAAGTGGCAGAGGGCTAGACTTGAGAAAACCCGAGGACAGTGCTCAGGCCCTGAACTCCAGCCCCAAAACTGGCAGAAAGATAAAAGAAAATAAAAATGTTTTTTACGAGCTAATTCACTCACAGCATTGGCTTCTGAAATCTTCGCTTCTCCATCTTGTGAAATACCCCTTTCCCTCAACGTAGACAATTAAAACAGATCCATCCCATGGTCCACTGTGAGGCCACTGGTTGGGCTAAGAGCTAGTCGTGCAGCAACACATAAGTTTTATTCTAATACTTTCCAAACTTTGTACTCAAATATGCTACCTACTTACCAACTTAGTCAGTTATCCTTATGCTATACTTTTTCTTCATGACTACAATATTCTTACACTCCTATGTTAATCCTCTTGTACCTCTCCTGACCTCTCTCATTCTTTTTTTCTATCTCTGGACCTCTGCTGGTCTTTCAACCCTTCTACTGCACGGATCTACACTTGATGGCTGTTGAGCAATATTGTATATGTAGGTGGTTAATTGTTCTCTAGGCTCAGAAGGACTTAAAGACAATAGAGATTGGATTGAGAGGCTTATGGTTTTGGGTATAATTCGCTTATCAGTGGTTGTATTAGACTGGTCTGTAAGTGCACAAAAAAGAAAGAGTGATAATACCAATCAAAACTTGTGAACATCTAGTGTCTGCCAGCTACAGAGGTCTAGGTTGGTTATATCTGAAAAACTATAATCGTATTTAGTAGTAATCTTGCTCCCATTTTCAAATGGGCAGAACAAGAAACTCAAGAAAAATGTCAAATCAAGAAACAACATCCCCCACCCAATGTAAACAGACAATGGAACAGTCACTTGCACACCTAGAGGAGAGTCTTCCAAGTGCTACACAAATGCAATTGATAAACATCATTAATGAAAAATGTGAAAATATAAAGAAAGAGATAATGGAGGAAGCCATAGCTGAACAAGAGGAAAGCACAAACAAGGTGATAGGTGAAAAAGAAGAAGCCATAAAGGAGGCCATAATAAAGGTTTTTCAAAGAAAGATGGATGAATTCATAGAATCCACAAATAAAAACGTGACCAAACTCCAGCAAATGTCCAAAGAAAATAAAGCTACTGAGCTAACCACTCAAAAGGAAATCAAGGAGATAAAGAAATCCATACATGATCTAAAACAAGAGATGCAAGTCATCAAAAGTGAGCATTTAGAAGCAAGGGCTATGAAAAATACAGTAGATAGCTTTGATAGCAGGTTAGACAATGCAGAGGAGAGAATTTCCGGGGCTGAAGATAATTTAGTTATTATAGAGAAAGAACAGAAAATGAGTCAATCCAAATCTAGGAAATATGAGACAGCGCTTCAGGAGGTCCAAGATACAATTAGGAAGCCTAATTTAAGGCTAGTTGGTATTGAGGAGGGCGTGGAGAAAGAGGTCAATGGTATTGGAAATATACTTCAGGGAATCATCTCAGAGAATTTCCCAAATATCCAGAAGGGCAGGCCCATCCAGATACAAGAAGCTTTTAGAACCCCAAACAGACCTGACCAGAAAAGTACATCCCACCACCACATTGTGATCCGAACTGGATCAATAGAAACGAAAGGAAAGATCCTAAAGGCAGCCAGGGCAAAGGGATCAGTAACCTATAAAGGCAAACCAATCAGAATAACCCCAGATTTCTCAGCAGAGACCATGCAAGCACGAAGTGACTGGAAGCATATATGTCATGCCCTTAAATCAAATAACTACCAACCAAGAATATTGTAGCCAGCTAAGCTCTCATTCATAACTGAGGGAAGAGTAAAAACATTCCATTCCCTGGAAAAGCTGCAACAATATGTCGAAACAAAACCAACACTACAGAGAATTCTCAAAGATGCTCTATACATAGAAAACCAAAATGAATGCAATATAGGGAAAGAAATGGCACCTAAACAGCATACCATCTAAGGACCACAAGAACTGTCAAGACACAGGCCCTACTAAAAGCTTTTAATAATGGTAGGAACTAATAAATATCTCTCAATCCTAACTCTCAATATCAATGGACTTAACTCTCCAATTAAACAGCATAGGCTGTCTAGTTGGATCAAAAAGCAAGAGCCATCGTTCTGCTGTCTTCAAGAGACACATCTTACCCCAAAACAATCATTTTTTGAAAGTGAGAGGTTGGAATAAACTCTATCAAGCTAACTGCCCCCATAAACAGCCTGGAGTTGCCATCCTCATATCAGATACAATAGACTTCAAACTCAAATTAGTAAGAAAAGACAAAGAAGGTTACTACATACTACTGAAGTGATCTTTCCTCCAGGAAGACATAACGATCCTAAATATTTACACACCCAATCCCGGAGCTCCAAACTTCATCACACAAACTTTACTTACACTGAAACCATACATAGATCGAAATACAGTGATTGTTGGTGAGTTTAACACACCACTCTCACCTATGGACAGATCAACAAGGCAAAACTCAACAGAGAAACCTTAGAACTGAACAACTATATAGACCAACTAGATCTAACAGACATCTGCAGAATATTCCACCCAGTAACAACACAATATACGTTTTTCTCAGCAGCACATGGAACATTTTAAATAATAGACCACATCTTAGGCCATGAAACAAACCTGGACAGATTCAGAAACACTGAAATTATTCCATGCACACTCTCAGACCATAAAGGCATCAAATTGGAGCTGAACACATATCTCCACCAACGAAAACCCTGTAACTCATGGAGACTGAACAACACATTGTTGAATCAAAAACAATGGGTAATCGAAGAGATCAGAACAGATATCCAACTGTTTATGAAATTTAACAATAAGGAGCACACAAATATCAACTCCTTAGGGACACAACAAAGGCAGTACTCAGAGGAAAATTTATAGTGCTGAGTGCCTACAACAGCAAGTTGGAAAAATGGCAAATCAACTAGTAAATGTCTCACTTTAACCTCCTGGAAAAAGAGCAACAAACCAACCCTAAACCCATTAGGAGAAAGCAAATTATTAAAACCAAGCAGAATTAAATGATTTGGAATAAAAAAACCTATAGAATCAACAAAACAAGGAGTTGGTTCTTTGAAAGAATTAACAAAATTGACAAGCCCTTAGCAAATCTTACCAAAAAAACAAGAGAGCATATCGAAATAAACAAAATCGCAGATGAAAATGGTAATATCACGACAGAAATTACCAAGATCCAGAATATCATGAGGGAATACTTCTCAAACCTTTACGCCAACAAATTTGAGAATCTAGAAGAAATGGATGAATTCCTAGACAAGATTAACATACCCACACTGAACCAAGAAGAGCTAACCCAAATCAACAGGCCTACTTCAAGCTCTGAAATAGAAATGGAAATTAGACAACTTCCACTTAAAAAGAGCCCAGGGCCAGATGGATTCAGAGCTGAATTCTATAAGGTCTTCAAAGCAGAGCTCACACCAATACTCCTCAAGCTATTCAACGACATTGAAAATGAAGGTTGTTTACCAAACTCATTCTGTGAAGCCAGTATATCCCTCATCCCCAAACCAGACAGAGATTCATCAAAGAAAGAGAATTATAGACACATTTCTTTGATGAACATCGATGCAAAACTTCTCAACAAAATACTGGCCAACCGTCTACAACAACTCATCAAAAAATTATACACTATGATCAAACTGGATTCATCACAGGGAGGCAAAGCTGGTTCAACATACACAAATCAATTAATATAATTCAACACATCAACAGGAGCAAGGACACAAATCACATGGTTGTCTCAATAGATGCGGAAAAGGCATTTGACAAGATCCAAAACCCCTTTATGTTAAAAGATGTGGAGAAACTAGGACTCCATGGAACATTTCTCAATGTAATAAAGGCTGTGTATGAGAAAACCACTGCTAGTATTATACTTAATGGTGAAAATCTAAAGCCATTCCCTCTAAAATCAGGAACGAGCCAAGGATGCCCACTCTCTCCACTCCTTTCTAACATAGTACTAAATTTCCTAGGCAGTGCAATAAGGCAAGAAGCAAGCATAAAGGGGATCCAAGTAGGGATAAATTCCTCAATAACACATACATAGAAAAATGCTGGAAGTGGTGCTGAGGCTGAAGTGGTAGAGCCCTAGCTTTGAGAAAATATAAGCACTGTGCTCAGTCCCTGAGTTCAAGCCCAGGACTGGCCAAATCAAAAGTAGTAGAGCACTGGCATTGAACTGAAGATCTGAGGAACAGCCCAGGCACAGAGTTCAAGCACCGCAAACAACAACAACAAAATCTATGAAGTGGCAGTGGTGGTTTTAAGCTAAGCAAAAATAGAGTAGAAACTGGTAAAATACATATTTGTGTGTAAGCAAAATAGCCAGACTTATGCATTAGAACAGGATAGCAACTTGAAAAAAAATTTTGTTTTCCATCTCACTAGGTCCTGTCTCTTAATTTATTCAAGTAAGTAAAATGCTGGGTTTTATAATCATTGCTCTGAATATTAGAAAATCAGAATATCTCTCATTAACCAACAAAGACCAGGAACTGGGGCTTCGTTCAAATGGCAGAGTATCAGGCAAGAGAAGAAAAAATTGAAGTAAGAACTTGAAGTTCTTGATCCAGAACCTGCATAGTAACAGAGCAGCAGCCTGGTGATGGTACCTCACACCTATAATCTTAGCTACTCAGGAGGCTAAGATCTGAGAATCAAAGTTTAAAGCCAGCCAAAGTACCCAGTTAACTGCCAGAAAAACCAGAAGTGGCACTGTGGCTCATAGATTAAAGCACTAGCCTTGAGCTGAAGAGCTCAGGGACAGTGCCCAGGCCCAGAGTTCAAGCCCCACAATTGACAAAAATCAAACAAGCAAACAAATCTCACAAAGAAGCCTGCAGACCACAGTGGTTCTGCTGAGTCTCTTCTCTATGGGGATCAGGAAACATTTCACTTTTTCTGTCTCTTCCCATCTCAACATTCATACTAAAATAAGACTGTGTTGAAAGTTTCAATTTATAAAAATGTTTTTCATGAAGCACCCTGAAATATTCATCGCTTATATCTCAATTGAAGATAGTTGCTTTGGGGCTGCATTGGTAGAGTGCTAGCCTTGAGCAGAAAAGGTCAGGGATAGAGCTGAAGCACTCAGTTGAAGACCCAGTGCCAACACACAAAAGAAATTATGCACTTTATACATATTTTCTAATTTCTTAATGAATTTTTCAGTCTGTATAAACATAGGGTACATTCCTTGTTACTTAAGTAAGATTGCTCTTTTTTTTCTTTTTGCCAGGCCTAGGGCTTGGACTCAGGGCCTAGACATTTTCATTGGACTCGCTTGCCCAAGGTGAGTGCTCTGCCTCTTGAGACACAGCGCCACTTCTAGCTTTTTTCTGAGTATGCGGTACTGGTGAATAGAACCTAGGTCTTCATGCATTCTTGGTGAGCACTCTACCATTAGGCTACATTCCCAGGCAGTGAGATTCCTCTTGCAGTCATTTTATGTTCACAGAGTTTGATCTCACACACTGTAGGGCCCTGGTTGGCTTTGACCTGTGATCCTAAGCCCTGAGCCTCCTAAGCAGCTGAAATTAAGTTGTGAGCCAGCATGATGGCTTCCATTCTTTTTTCTACAAAAATATATGTAGTTATCTAAAATATATCTATAGCTGAAAAAATGAATCTCTCCCAAACAAATCTTCAAAGAAACAACCATCCTATTAAAAGGTGGGCTAAAGACTTAAAAGAGTATTCTCTGAAGAAAAAATTAAAATGGGCTTTAGACACATGAAGAAATGCTCTGTATCTCTAGCAATAAGGGAAATGAAAATCAAAACAACTTTGAGATTCTACCTGCCTCCAGTCAGAATGGCCATTATCAAAAAATCTAATAAGAGATACTGGTGGGGAAGTGACCAGGGGGGATCACACCTACACTGTTGGTGTGAGTGTAAACTCGTTCAACCACTAGGGAAAGCAGTGTGGTGGTTCCTCAAAAGACTGAACATAGAGCTCCCCTATGATCCAGCAAATCCGCTACTTGACATCTACCCAATTGTCCAGAAAAAAGGGCATACTAAAGCCACTAGCACAATGATGCTCATTGCAGCACTATTTACCATAGCAAAGATATGAAACCAACCCAGATGCCACTCAGTAGATGACTAAATGAAGAAGATGTGGTACTTATACACAATGGAATGCTATGCTGCCATCAGCAGGAATGACATCGCCCCATTTGTAAGGAAATGGAAAGAGTTCGAAAAATTCATATTAAGTGAAGCAAGCCAGACCCAAAGAAACATAAGCTCAATGGTTTCCTTCATTTGTAATAATTAGTTCACATCTAGGACTCTCCTAGCAGAGGATTACAATAACTCAAAAACCTAGGTATAAAAGGTCATATAGGATAAGACTAAATGAAAGGATCTGTAGGATATGGGAACAAGAGCTATATCTTGTTTCATCGTTGCTCTTAATCTTGTGTGATTTTTGTCCTTAATCTACTATGTTATTTCTCATCTCTTATTTTGCCCTTTGGTTCATGTCAGATTGTTACAGTATCTGATTTTTTCCTTGGCATATTGCATATATGTTTATTTGTTTATGTCAAATAGGAAAGGGAAGTGGGGAAACAAGATGATTGGGAAGGGGAGGGGGGAGAGAACTGGGGACAGAAACATGTGGAGTGGAATAAATGTGTGAGAAGTAATGCAGTCCACTACCTGTAAATGTAATCGTAACCCCTCTATACATTACCCTGAAAATAAAAAAGAGACTATAAAAATATCTGTAGAAAATGAGGCTGGATGATGGAAACAACCAGATGCCCTACTACAAAAAAATGTGATACACGCGCACACACACACACACACACACACACACACACACACACACACACACACACAATGGAATGATACATAGCCAACCGACAAGATAAAATAATGGCATTCTCGGGGAAGTGGATGAAAAGGAAAAAAATCATATTAAGTGAAGTAAGCCAAACTCAAAGGAACATAGGCCCAAGAGTCTCCCTCATTTGTCAAATTCAGTAGAAACCTTGAGCTCTGCTACCAGAGATTTACAATAGAACAAAATCTAGAGACATCGTGACAAATAGTATGACACTAAATGTAAGGACCTCCAAGATGAAGAAACAAAACTCATATAATGAGTGATTGTTGTCCTTAATGAACTATGTTATCTCTTATCTCTTTTGCTATCCCTTGGTTATATCATATTGTTACAATATTTCACCTTGTTCTCTGATATATTTCATATGTGCCTACTTGGTTATTTGAAATTGGATAGGGAAGGGGGGAAATGAACATGGGTGGGGGTAGGGGAAGGGAAATGGGGACCATATCATTACATGGGGTATCAAAGTTTGAGAAGTAATGCACCTTCTATCTGGTGAATATAATGTAACCCTTCTATAAATTACAATAAAAATAAATACATAAAAAGAAGATCTGCACAGAAAAAAATAATAATGGCATTTTTGGGGTAGTGGATGAAATTAGAGTGAATCCTGTTGAGTGAGATAAGTCAAGACCAAGGAACAAAAGGTACATGGTATCCTTAATATATGGATATTAGTTTCAAACAGTAGTAGAGCGATGATTGAATAGTTGATACCCAAAGTTCTGGACATAGTTTTGGAGATATAAACATAACTACATAGACATAAAAACCTAGGAAAGACTATACACTCTATAGACATGTGTTTTATTATAAATTAATCTGTATCTATGATATATAAAGACTCAGCTTAATTTTTACTATATTCTAAAATTTATGTGCCAGTGATTGTATAGCGATTCCCTTCTTGAATACTTGTTGGTTAAACATGTCATTTGAAATATGATGTAAAATTCAATGTTAATAAATTTTTTTAACAAAAGAGGCTAGAGGTATATACCACTAATGTACTTGCTCTAAGTGGTACAGAAATTTTCTTAATGAATCAAGGAGTTTTATTACTACTTTATGCAATTATTTTAGTTCTGAGTGTTCTACACTCAATGCTACTTCTGGAAAGATGATATAGCTGACTGTGTAGATGGTATGAAGACATACTGGCCTAAACGTAGAATAAAGCATTGGTAAGTGGCTGTTAGCTGATCAGATTCTACTGGAATATGTGGAATGAATTTATTAAGCACAATGCAGGCTCTTAGTCAGATCAGGATCAAGATTATTTTTTTCCATGAGATGAATGAGGAAAGATCAGAAAAATCTACTAAGATATCCAGATATACTTTTGAAACTAAGGTATCGGGACTCCGTTTTTTTCTTTCTTGGTGGGGAGCTTGAACTTTGGACCTGGGCAAGGGCTCTTAGTTCTTTTTCCTCAAGGCTAATGCTGTACCAGTTTTAGCCACAACTCCACTTAGTTTTTGGGTGGATAAGTGGAGAGAAGAATCTTACAGTTTTTTTGGTTTTCGTTTTTTTGCTTGCAAAGGCTTTGAATCACCTTCTCCCTGGCTAGTAGAATGACAATTATGACCCTCCAGCGCCTGGCTAGTGATTTTTTGAAAATTGGACTTTGTTCCAAATCACATAACTGGTTCCTAGCAAAGTTTTGAAGCCTGACTTAAATGTGACAGATTTTTGTCACTTGGAGACACTCTGTGCTGAACGTTAGAAATCTACCAGCTGAGTCACAGTGGCACTTCCAGTTTTTGTTTATGTGGTGCTGAGGAATGGAATCCAGGGTTTCATACATGCTAGGCAAGCTTCATTTTCAGCCCAAGATTTTATGTTTTGTTTTTTCAGTGTTGTTGCTTCTAAGGTTCTGTATGATGTTCTTTCATTTTCTTTGCTTTTCACCTCTTTTCTTCTTTTTCCCTTTAGTTTTATTCTCTGTAGTCACTGTGTTGAATTCAGGTACCCTGTGTCTTGTACATAGGTTTATGTGATTTGTGAAAGGGAAAGGGCATAATAAAATGTTAAAAAATAAAGAAAGGAAAAAATGTGTCCCAATTGAATAGTGATATTTGGAAGACACTAAACGGAAATGAACTGAACAATCTGGGTGGAGAGGGGGATGATGGAGGGGATAACAATTTACTTAAGAAATGTGTTCATTACTTATGTAACCGTATGCCAACTATATATTGACTTAACAAAAAAATTAACTTAAAAAAAATTTAGCCGGGTATGGTGGCTTACACTTGTAAATGTAGCTACTCAAGAGGCTGGGATCCAAGGATAGCAGTTCAAAGTCAGCCTGGGCACTGAAGTCCATGTGACTCTTATCTCCAATTAACCACCAGAAACACAGAAGTGGCCCTATGGCTCAAGGGATAGGGCAGTAGTCTTGAGCTGAAAAGCTCAGTGTCAAGACCTAGGTGCAGAATTGCAGTCCCATGACTTGAATGATGAATGATACTAGCCAGGCTCTGTGCGCTCACACTTGGAATCCTATCTACACAGAATCAGGTTTGCATCCAGCCCAAACAAATTGCATGATATTCTGATTTATAGTTCGTTACCAAAAATCTGGAAGTGGAGCTGTGGATCAAGTGGTAGAACACTAGCCTGAAGTAAAAAAAAAAACATTTAAGGACAGTTCCCAGGCCCTGGGTTCAAGTCCCAGGACATGCATAAAATAAACAAAATGTGACGCTGAGTCCTCCATCATTTGGTGTTATAGTTCAATATTCTTGATATGCGTCTTAGAAATTAAGTCCCTAGCAAATACTCTCCCCTGAAATTCTGCTTCATAGCTGATTCATAGAATTTCAGCATCATTACTATCACCTTCCAGTTAGCATAGCAGTCGAATACTGAATATTTGAAGAAAACTTTTGAGTAATCCTAATAAATCTGTGTATCATCTGCACACACATCAAATCAGCAGCAGCTATGTTCTGCTATTATCTAAATGTATTTAATCCCTTCTTGAGTTAATGAGCCTTAAAGAGTAAAACATATGAAATAGTTATGAAACTAACAGTCACCATTCCTCTACCTAATATTGTAATATAAGTTTATAAATGCAAGGACTATTCTGAAGTGTGCAGAAGATAGCTTCTAATTATAATATTCTCATGAAGTATAGTTTTTAAGAAACATGTTGCTTGCTTTGGGAAAGCAAAGGCAAGGAAAAATGATATAGGTAAGTTCCCTATTTTTCAGAAGTAAAATACTATTGGGTTTAGATCAACTTCATTCATTCCGTGCTGATGAAACAAATATTTGCAATTCCTGCGACCAATCACTTCATTGTGATGCACAATCAGCCAGCTTAGATCAATCTTCCAAAAAAGGAAAGGAACAAATGAGAAGCAATTAAGATTTCCAAAATGAACCAGGTGGTGGTGGCAGCTCACACTTGTAATTCTATCCACTCAAGGCCCGAAATCCAAGGATCTGGATTAAGTTTGTCTGGGATGTTTCCTGTCTGAAACATCATCTCGGTTATCACAGCGCAACTGATACACTCTGCCCAACAGGTTCCAAACACCAAAGTCCATTTCCTATCTGAAATACTAGCAAACGTACTCGCACATAATTTCCTCTTTGGGAGATAGTTGAAACATGTACCAGAAACATTTCCCTGGCTTCAGAGTGGAAGTGGAAATATATACTCACTAGAAGCCCATCTAGTAAATTACAGTCAATCATCTTTCCTCACATCTTGTTAGTTAAATTGAACAATGAGTGTTTGGATCAGAAGCGATGTGTATGAGCATACAGGTTGTAAAAGTACTGTAATCCTAGCTACTGAAGACAAGCTGAGCCCTGAGGATTCCAGTTCAAAATCAGCCATGCAATAAATTCCATAAGATTTTTACCTCTAATTAACCAGCAAAAAACAGAACGTTGAATTGTGCTTAAAATGCCACAAGTCTAAGATTTGCATAAAAGTGCTAAGGGGTAGCATTCAGGATGCCCACTCTCTCCACTCATTTTTAACATAGTACAAGAATTCCTAGGCAGTGCAATAAGGCAAGAAGGAAGCATAAAGGGGATCCAAGTAGGGAACGAAGAAATAAAACTATCCCTCTTTGCAGATGACATGATTCTGTATTTAAAGAATCCTATAGACTCTACTCCCAAGCTCCTTGAGCTGATTCAAAGCTTTGAAAGGGTAGCAGGCCATAAAATCAACCCTCACAAATCAACTGCCTTCCTTTACGCCAACAGTGAGAGGAACGAGGCAATAATCAGGAAAGAAACTCCTTTCACAATAGCCTCAAAGAAAATAAAGTACCTAGGAATTAGCTTAACTAAGAATGTAAAGGACCGTTTAGATGAAAACTTTAAACCCTAAAAAAGGAAATTAAAGGAGAACTAAGGAATTGTAAAAACCTCCCATGCTCCTGGATTGGAAGAATCAGCGTTGTGAAAATGACAATCTTGCCAAGGGCTATCTACAAATTCAATGCAATACCCATCAACATCCCAATGTCATTCTTTAAAGAAATACAAGAGGCAATTCAAAATTTCATATGGAATAATAAAAGACCCGGTATAGCAAAAACACTTCTTAGCAGAAAGAACAGCGCTGGAGGAATTTCAATTCCAAACTTTAGACTCTATTACAGAGCTATAATTCTCAAAACAGCTTGGTACGGGCACAAGAACAAGCCTGAAGACCAATGGAATAGAACTGAGGACCCACATATTAAACCACAGACCTATGGCCAACTAATCTTTGACAAGGGAGCCAAAAAAATAGAATGGAAGAAAGACAGCCTCTTCAACAAGTTATGCAGGCAGAACTGGTTAAGCACCTGCAGAAAACTAAAGCTGGATCCTTCTTTGTCACCTTGCACTAGAATTAACTCCAAATGGATCAAAGACCTGGAGGTAAAAGCTGACACACCGAAAACTCTACAGGAAGGAATAGGAGATACACTAGGCCTCCTTGGCACAGGTCGAAACTTTCTTAATAAGGACCAAGAATCACAACAAATCAGAGAAGGGCTGGATAAGTGGGACTGCATTAAACTGCAGAGCTTTTGTATGGCAAAGGACATAGCTTGTAAACTAAGGAGGAAGCCTACACAGTGGGAGAAGATCTTCACCAACCAAACAACGGACAAAGGCCTCATATCTAAAATATATCAACAACTAACAAAATTGAATCACTTCAAAACTAACCTCCAAAGTAACAACCATCCCATTAAAAATGGGCCAAAGACTTAAAGAGAGTCTTCTCTGAAGAAGAAACAAAAATGGCCTATAGACACATGAAGAAATGCTCAACATCTCTGGTCATAAAAGAAATGCAAATCAAAACAACTCTAAGATTCCACCTCACTCCAGCTAGAATGGCCAGGATCAGGAAAATGAATGACAACAGATGCTGGAGGGGATGTGGCCAGGAGGGATCACTACTACACTGTTGGTGAGAGTGCAAACTCGTTCAACCACTATGGAAAGCAGTGTGGCAGTGCCTCAAAAGGGTAAACATAGAAGTCCCCTACGACCCAGAAATTCCACTCCTTGGCATTTACCCAACCACCCCGAAACAAGGACATACTAAACCCACTAGCACAACAATGTTCATTGCAGCACTATTCACCATAGCAAAGATATGGAACCCACCCAGATGTCCCTCAGTTGATGAGTGGATCAACAAGTTGTGGTATTTGTACACAATGGAATTCTATGCTGCTGTCAGAAAGAATGACATCGCCCCATTTTGTAGGAAATGGAAAGACTTAGGAAAAATCATATTAAGTGAAGTAAGCCAGACTCAAAGGAAGGTAGGCTCACTGGTTTCCCTCATTCGTCATAATCAGTAGAAACCTTGGGCTCTACTAGCAGAGATTTGCAATTGAGCAAAAGCTTGATACATAAGGACGTATAATGTGAAGCTAATTGAAAGGACCTACAGGATAGTGAAACAAAAGCCATATAATGAATGATTGTTGTCCTTAATGTACTATGTTGTCTCTCATCTCCTTTACTGTCCCTTGGTTATCCCATATTGGTATAGTATCTCACTTTGTTATCTGATATATTGAATTTGTTTGTATTTGGATATTTGAAATTTGATAGGGAAGGGGCGAAAACCAAGACGGAAGGGGGTGGGGGGAGGGAAACAGGTACCAAGGCGTGTGAAAGGGTATCAATGTATGTGAATTAATGCACCTTCTATCTGGCAAATATCATGTAACCCTTTTACTAATTACAATAAAAAAAGTCTAAAAAAAAGAATTATGGAAAAAAAGAAAAAGAAAAGGAGAAAAACTTCAGCCAGGGGTTTCCATTCCTCTCTGAATTCCAGGATGAAATGCAAATTCCAGTTGAATTGCTACATGTTTCTGATCCATTCAGCATTAGCAGCTGGACTTATATATCAGAAAGAAAATAATATAAGGGTAGAAATGTTTCTCCAAAGTACAGCATGTACTCACTTATGAAAGGCCCTAGGTTCAATCTCTAGCACATCTCCAGCACAGAAGGTTTTTGTTTTTTTATTTTTTAATTTGAAAAAGTCAATGATGTAAAACATTATATTTGGCTTCTAAATCTAAGTTAAATAGTCAAGATTTGGGCCGAATCAAAAGTTAAAACAAAATACCTAATCTCTGCAGTTAGACCCAATCTTCTAGATGTTTTATAAAGATAAGGAAAATGTCTAGATAAATACCCTACATGGCGTACAGACACATGAAGAAATGCTCAACATGTCTGGCCATAAAAGAAATGCAAATCAAAACAACTCTAAGATTCCACCTCACTCCAGTTAGAATGGCCAGGATCAAGAAATCTAATAACAACAGATGCTGGAGGGGATGTGGCCAGAAGGGATCACTACTACACTGTTGGTGGGAGTGCAAACTCCTTCAACCACTATGGAAAAAACAGTATGGCATTCTTCAAAAGACTAAACATAGAGCTCCCCTATGAACCAGAAATTCCACTACTCAGCATTTACCCTCTTGCCTAGAAACAAGGACATACTAAATTCACTAGCACAACAATATTCATTGCAGCACTATTTACCATAGCAAAGATATGGAACCAGTCCAGATGCCCCTCAGTTGATGAGTGGATCAACAAGATGTGGTATTTATACACAACGGTATCCTATGCTGCTGTCAGAAAGAACGACATTGCCCCATTTGTAAAGAAATGGAAAGAGATTGAAAAAATCATATTAAGTGAAGTAAGCCAGACCCAAAGGAACACAGGCTCAATGTTTTGTCTCATTTGTCATTATCAGTAGAAACCTTGGGCTCACCTAACAGAGATTTACAATAGAGTAACACCTAGATACATAAGGCCATATAATATGATGCTAAATGAAAGAACCTCCAGGATATAGAAACAAAAGCCATATAATGAGTGATGGTTGTCCTTAATGTACTATGTTATCTCTCATCTCTTTTTCTGTCTCTTGGTTAACTCATATTGTTACAGTATTTCACCTGATTGTCTGATATCTTGTATATATGCATATTTGGTTATTTGAAATAGGATAGGGAAGCGGGTAAAACAAGATGAGGGTTGGGGGTGAGGAGAGGGAACTGGGGACCAAGACATGAGAAAGCGTATCAATGTTTGTGAAGTAATGCACCTTCTATCTGGTGAATATAATGTAACCCTTCTATTAATTACAATAAAAATATATTAAAATTTAAAAAAGAGACACATCTTACCCCAAACAATCATCTTTTGAAAGTGAGAGGTTGGAATAAACTCTATCAAGCTAACTGCCCCCATAAACAGGCTGGAGTTGCCATCCTCATATCAGACACAATAGACTTCAAACTAAAATTAGTAAGAAAAGACAAAGAAGGTTACTACATACTACTAAAGGGATCTTTCCTCCAGGAAGACATAACGATCCTAAATATTTACACACCCTTTTGAAGATTCTCAAAAGATTGAAGATTTTGCCAGTGTAAGTTAGATTCCGGCATTGATATTAAATAATGCAATGAGTAGGGATTTATATTTGAAATATCACTGTTGACAAAATCTAACACACATTTGCTTAGTATTTGCTTTTGATTTCCCAAGAAGTTCAGTACAAGCGAACATGTGTGGCATATATCGACTGGGAGAAATGATTCAGAATATGTGACTCATTTGAACAGGAGTCAGTGAAAAGATACAGAAGCAGGATACCCATATTGTGATAATTTGTATCTTTTGCATATTTTGTGTTTGTTATTAATTCCATTTGTAGTGTACATTTCTAGGTAAAAACTTTTAAAATGTTTCCAAACAATTTGTTATTTCAACAGCAAAAAAAGACATTTACATGCCTGATAAAATTCACAGAATCCAAATTTTTCCACATTATTTTTTGCTTTTTGGTTTTTTTTGGTGGGTCATAGATCTTGAACTCAGCCTGTGCACTATCCCTGAGCTCTTCAGCTCCAGGCTACCACATTACCCTGGAGCCAAGCCCCACTTCCCATTTTCTAAAGGTAAATTGGAGATAAGAGTCTCAGGTCTTTTTGTGCCAGCATGGCTTTAAACCTTGATCCTCAGATCTCAGCCTCCTGAGTAGCTAGGATTATAGAAGTGAGCCACCACCCCATCATGCTCAGCTTTCTGTTTTTTTTAAACAAGCCCTTTGGCTGGAACTCGGTCTGAGCACTGTCCTTCAGCTTTCCTCAAGCCTAGTGATCTTCTACTTGAGCCACAGCACTACTTCTGGTTTTTTCTGTGTACGTGGTACTGCAGAATTGAACCTTCGTGTTCATACAAGCACTCTACAACTATGCCAAACTCCCAGCCCCTCCACATTAGTTTTTATGATAGATCTTTCCATGCATCTAGGATGGCTAGAAATCCTTCTTGAGTTTCCCAAGATCAGGGAGTATAGGTTTGTCCCATCCTGTGTGGCTACATAACCATTGTTTAGGGTACAGTTCTCTCTTCATTCTACCCATCTAGAGCAATTTTCATCTTCCATGTATAATCATTAAACATTCAGCTCCTGTTCCTCTCTACTCCATTCTCTGGAACCATCGTGCTTTTTGGCTCTAAGGGTTTGTTGATCCTTGGAAGCTCTGGAAGGGAAAACATACCCTAGCTCTTCTTTATGACTGCTGTATTTTTAGTTTACTGTAATCAAGATTCATCTGTAAAATATAGTAAAATGTTCTTCCTTTTCAATGCATTGTTTTGCATACTTCTATCTTTTGATTATTATTAATAGTTGTGAATGGATTCTCCACATATTTGTTCTAGTCTCTGCTTTCTCTTCCGTTAGGTACAAATCTAGAAATAGAAGTGTTGGACCATATTTCTATGTAATTCTATTTTTAGTACTTTTTTAGCACTCTCCACGCAATTTTTGATTGTTTTATATTCCTTGCAGAACTATTCCAAAGTTCTACTTCTTCTCACTACCTTCCCAGTAATAGTTAGACTTTGAAAGTTGTTTTTTTGTATGCGTGTGTGTGTGTGTGTGTGTGTGTGTATGTGGATCTTTTTGTTTAAAACTATATTTATATTAACATATTTAAAGTAATGATTTCATTGTAATTTTAATTTTTCTCATGACTGTTAATATTGAACTTATTTCTACATTTTGAACTACTATTTCTATATATTCTTTTTAGAAAATCCTCCCCAATCTCCACTTTTTTCCCTTTTTTTCTGAGGTAGTGGGGAAAGTCATGGGGCTTGGACCTTGGGCCTTGAGCTCTTTAGTTTAAGGCTATTGTCCTACCCTGAGTATTGCCCCTCAGTTCTTCTGCTCACAGCTCCCTACCCCTCTTCTCATTATATACAAAAAAAAGGTCATCCTCAGTCTTTTTGAAAAAGTAAAACATACAGTAAAATTGTAGTATAAAACAGCAAGAAATAAATTTCTTGCCAGGTGCAGTGACTTCTACCTGTAATCCTAGCTACTCAGATATCAGGAAGATATCTAAAGATTTGGTTCAAAGCCAGCCTGGGCATTAGAAAGTCTATGAGACTCTCATCTACAGTTAACCACTAGATTATGGGAAATGGCACTGTGGCTTCATAGGTAGGGTGATAGCCTTGAGTTGAAGAGCTCAGGAACAGTGCCCAGGCCCAGAGTTCAAGCCTTACAAATCACCCAGCCAAAAAAAGAAAAAGAACTTTCTTCCCCAAGTGACTGTTATGCCAGACATAGAACATTAACATTCTGGGTGTACTTCACAGTATTATTACTTGATACCCTAAGATTTTGCAATATTCTCACAGTACCAGCATATGTCATCATATAATGTAGTTCTTTTTTAATGGAATAATTCCATTTATAAACTAAATCTACTCCCCCGACTTATTTTTGTCGATACCAGAATTGCTCTACCATGATATGCCACAAGCCATTAAACATTTTATGGTGGGTAATTGGAAAGGAGTCTCATGGAATTTTGTGCCAGGCTGGCTTTGAACCATGGTCCTCAGATCTCAGTCTCCTGAGTAGCTAGGATGACAGGCGTGAGCCACCAAAACCTGGCCTGCCTTTTTATTTTTTTGTGGGTCTTGGGACTTGAACTCTGGGCCTAGGCACCATCCCTAAGCTTTTCAGGTCAATATTTCATGTAAGTCTAAACATTTAAGTAAAGGAATAAAATTCCAACAAAAAAAGAATACAATTCCAGACATGGTGTGTTTATAACTCAGTGCTAATTACTTGATGAAAATGTGCCATTCCAGAAGCTGGTGTCATTTGATGATGTAGCTGTGGATTTCAGCTGGGAGGAGTGGCAGCATCTGGACAATGCTCAGAGGACCCTGTACAGAGATGTAATGCTGGAGACCTACAGTAACCTGGTGTCCTTAGGTGAGCAAAAGTCAAATTCACTTGCAAGGCTAAGTGCCTTGTTATTTTGCAGATACGTGAATGTTTATCCAACTTTCAATACTATTTAAATGAAAGATTCCAGGCCCTGAGAAGTATCATTACTTTCTAAAGAAAACCTAAGGTGATTTTGTACTCATTCTTCAGGATACCTTCAGGATACTTTGACCACTGTTCTAAATTATGTTTCCTCTAATGGAGACGACATTCCAAACTTACACCGTAATTGTAAGTGGATAAACAATCCAGAATAGAATATATATCATTATTGGAAATAGGATCTACAAATCACTAAACAGTGAGTTTATAATGGAAACCTGGCACTAGGTGCAATGTTTCATGCCTGTAATCTTAAAATATTCAGGAGGAAGAATTCTAAGAATTCTAATTTGAAGCCAGCAATGGCATAAAAATTGCCATGAAACTCTATAACTCCACGTAACCCCTCAAAAATGTTAGTGGAGTGTCAAGAGTTTGACTTTGTGGTTGAGTGCTTGCCTAGCATGCATGAAGACCTATGTATGTAAGTGGAGCTGGGACTCAAACTGGTATTTTTCTAGCCTTGAGCAAGACAGCTAAGTTTATGCCATACAAAATGAATCCAGAGCTGGGTAAAAGTCAACCATGGAGCCAGTGAGAAATGAGAAAAAAGATTTAATAGATAACTTGTGAGTAGGATGTCTGCGAACTTAAAGCAATGATGACACAGCATAAGCAATAATTCTCTACTGTTTCTAATTTACAGGGCCCTGTGTTCCCAAACCTGTATTAATTGACAAGCTAGAGCACTGTGCAGAACTCTGGATAGGAAATTCCTCTGACAAGAATATCACAGGTGAGTGAATGCATCTTCATATTGATGTTGGAGCCTTAGCCCCGTTGGTAAGTTCATGTTGTGATGTACTGAGCAATAATATACTTTGTTACCCTAAATCCTGTGTGGAACCTATGGAATTCTTTGTGAATGAATCAAGAATCATTTTCTTTTCCCAATCCTATGCTTGGTCTCAGGGCCTGAGCATGGTCCTTGGGTTTTCTCAAGCCTAGCTCTCTACTTCTTGAGTCATAGCACCACTTCTGGTTTTTCTTTGTATGTAGTACCAAGGAACTGAAACAGGTCTTTGTGCATGCTATCCCTAACCCCCGGCACCAAGAATCATAGGGTGATATAATGAATTCTATGTGGCAGTAGAGTTAAATTAGATTTCTCTGTAGAAATCACTGTGAAACAAAATAAAATGAGAAAGCCATGAGCCCGTGGCTCATGCCTGTAATCTTAGCTACTTAGGAGGCTGAGATCTGAGGATCAAGGTTCAAAGACTGACCTATCACAAAAACACCTTAGACTCTTCTCTACAATGAACCAACAGAAAATGAGAAGTGGGGTTGAGGCTAAAGATATAGGGCAGTAGCCTTGAGCTGAAGAGCTCAGGAAGAACAGCCAGGTCTAGAATTCAAGTCCCATGACTGCAAAACAAGAAAGAGAGAGAGAAAGAAAGAAAGAAAGAAAGAAAGAAAGAAAGAAAGAAAGAAAGAAAGAAAGAAACAAACAAAGAAAGAAACAAAGAAAGAAAGAAGAAAGAGGAAGAAAGAGGGAAAGAAGGAAAGGAAGAAAGAAAGAAAGAAAGAAAGAAAGAAAGAAAGAAAGAATGATATTTCATTTCTTTAAAACTAAGACTATAAATGATTGAGCAAACAAGGAATAAGTCAGGGCATTATTCTCTGATAAGGATAATATCTTTTTGCTGGTAGGAAGAGACTGGTATTCAGAACCAGACCTTTCCACCAGAAATTGAGCCTAGTGGTAGAGTGCTTGCCTAGCATGCACAAAGACACAGGTTTGATTCCTTATTACCACATACATAGAAAAAGCCAGAAGTAATGACTTCATTGGTAGGGTTCTAGTCTTGAGAAAACCCAAGGACAGTGGTTAGGTCCTAAGTTCAAACCCAGGAATGGAAGGAAAAAAAACCAACAAAGTTTCAATCAACATAAGAAAATTAACTAGACAATGAGCTGGAGATTTTCAGGTCTTCCATGGTTCTGAGGGACAGGAGTGTTACAAAAGGAATTTTTATAAGACTTCAAATGGAAAGAAACAAATTTCAAAATTCCCACAAATACCTAAATTGAGACTTTAGTGAGAAATTGTAACTGAAGGGATTTAGGTGTAAGTTCTTACTCTCAAGAATCGTTCTTGCTTGGATCAAAGGCAAACAGACATATAAACCAAACTTGTGGCCGCTGAATCTAGAAAAATTCGTGTTCCTCACTTAATGGTTAATAAGCAAACAGCATTGAAACTGGGTAAGGTAATCCTATCTGCTACTCAGGACCTGAGACTCTTATCTGTAGTTAACTCTAGAAAACAGAAGTGGGGCTGTAGCTCAAGGATAGGGGTTATAGTCTTCTGCTTAAGCGTTCAGGGACAGGGCCGATGCCTATGAACTACAAAAAAAAAGAAAAGAAAAGAAAAGAAAGTTTTAAAAAGATGCAAAGCAGCACAATATTTAGATTATTTCTCAAAAATAAAAGAAAGGCAGCTATTCTTCAATGTATAAACAAAACAGTATTTGAAAAAAAACAGCTGCAGGTATATTATAGGTAGTACTCAGCTTAAAACTGCAGCAATACATAGTTGGGTAATTTCAATAAATATTTCCTGTGATATAAAAAGAGAACTAAAACACAGAAAAACATTTTTGGTCATTGTAAAATATCATTTTCTTAATATGTTAGTGAGAAAAGCATATATTTCTCACAAATCAATTTCCACTTTTATATTTTAAAATATCTAACACTTAGGATGGGAAAGTAAATTCATTACCTTTACAGTAAGGAATATTTGTATCTCATGTATGTTTGTGTCTTTTTTTCTATGACTCATTTTAGATGTCCAGGTAATGGAAAATGTGTTCAAGACCTGCCAGGAAAGTCCACATGAATGTCTTTGTGAAGTAGCATTTGCAAGTAGTATCGAAGTGGGGAAAACGTGAGATTAGCAACAACTTTAAATTTGAGCTCTACACATAATCCAGAGCTGATTAGTAATAACAGTAACAACTTAGGGATGAGGACTGAGGAGTTCATTAAGTGTCAGAACATGC
Source organism: Megascapheus bottae (assembly GCF_031878675.1). Classification (NCBI taxonomy): domain Eukaryota; kingdom Metazoa; phylum Chordata; class Mammalia; order Rodentia; family Geomyidae; genus Megascapheus; species Megascapheus bottae. The sequence goes on from NW_028327390.1 coordinate 1,546,132, forward strand.
TTCTGTCTCCTAAGCCTGATGAGATGCATGCTGCATATAGATCTCGTATGTCTCCTGTTCTTAAAAAATCCATCGGATATTCAGAGCATTTTATTCATGATTGTGACAGTCCAAAAGATCTGCAGTATCATAATTCTGTTCTCCCTGCCCAAGAAATTCTTCAGGGAGGGAGGAAAACTGCTAACTGTACTGTGTGATGAAAAATATTGTACTTAACACCGACCATCACTACACATCCGAAAATGTACACAGGAGAGACTCCTCATACATGTAGAAAATGTGACAAATCTTTCAGTAATGAAATATGAAAATTAATTTCTGAGAAGTTAGACCTGACGCTCCAACCTCGATCTCCAAGAGAAGACAAACCTTATGAATATGAGGAACGTAATACAATTTCTGCCCAGAATTCAGCTCTCAGCACACATCAGAGATCTCACACACAAGAGAAATCTTATGAATGGGATAAATGTGGGAAGACTTTTAGACTGAAATCATACCTCACTTTGCACCAGAGAAGACACACAGAAGAGAAACCTTATGAATGTAACAAATGTGAAAAGTCTTTCACCCAGAAGATACACCTTCGAGTTCATCAAATAACACACACAGGAGAGAAATCTTCTAAGTGTAATGAATGTGGAAAGTCTTTCCAAGGGAAGGGAAAACTTCGTGTTCATCAGAGAATACACACAGGAGTGAAACCTTATGAATGTAACCAATGTGTAAAGTCTTTCAGACAGAAATCTTCCCTCAAATTGCATCAAAGAACACACACAGGAGAGAAACCTTATGTGTGCAACAAATGTGGAAAGACCTTCAAGTGGAAGTCATATCTTGATGGGCATAATAGAACACACACAGGAGAGAAAACTTATGCATGTAGTGAATGCGGAAAGTCTTTCAAATGGAAGGTAAAACTCCATGTTCATCAGAGAATATACTCAGGAGAAACACCTTATGAGTGTAACATATGTGGAAAGTCCTTCACACAGAAGCCAAACCTCAACATGCATAAGACAATTCAAACAGGAGAAAAACCTTATGAATGTAACCGATGTGGAATGTCTTTCAAATGGAAGGCTTCCCTCAAATTGCATCAGAGAACACACAGAGGAGAGAAACTGTACGAGTGCATCAAATGTGGTAAGACCTTCAGATGGAAGTCACATTACAGGAGGCACAAAAGAATTCACACATATTAGGAACCTTAGGAATATAAACAAAGTTGAAAGTCTTTCGTGCACTTTTCACCCTTCAGGAAGCGTAAGAGAGTTCACACATATGAGAAGCCTTAGCAATGTAATAAATAGGAAAGACTTTTTAGTCTGTGCAAGAAAACTCAGCTTGTGTCACAGAACCAACACAAGATCAAACCCTTAATGAATGTAGCAAATGTTCAGTCTTTTCCCCAGAAGGCACAAGTCAAGATTTATCACTAAAGACCCACAGGATAGAATCCTATGAATAAAATGAAAGGGAAATTTTTTTGAAGAACTCATAGTTGCGTTTGCATGATACCACACAGACACAGGATAAAAATCGTATTAATATAAGAATATGAAAAATCCATCATGAACGCATGACTAAGTATAAAATGCACATAGGAGAGAAAAGCCTTATGAATATTACAAATGTGGAAAGTGTTTGACCTGGAAGGCATACTTCTGTGTTCATCACAAACCTGATTCCCATAGAAGAAAAGAAAACTAATGAATAGAACAAATGTGCAATGACTTTTAATCAGAAGTCAGTCTTCAGTACATTTCAGAACATACACAATAGAGAAATTCTGAGTAATGAAAAACATTTAGCTATATATAGAATCTCTGTATATGGGAGCATTAGGGTAAGTCTTCTAAACAAAGTCAACCTTCAGCAAGCATTAAGAGCACTCACAGAAGAAATAATAGCATGTAGGAAAACCTTTGTCAGAAACCTCTAAAAGCTGCCTGTGTGGCTTAGTGGTAGAGTGCTAACCTATCAAGGATGAAGGCCTGGGTTAGATTCCTCAATACTACGTGAAAAGAGCAAGCCAGAAGCAGCACTGTGGTTCAAATGGTAGAGTGCTAACCTTGAGCAAAAGTAGCTCAGGCCCTGAGTTCAAGCCTAAGGATTGGAGAGAGAGAGAGAGAGAGAGAGAGAGAGAGAGAGAGAGAGAGAGAGAGAGAGAGAGAGAGAGAGAGAGAGAGAGAGAGAGAGAGAGAGAGAGAGAGATTGAGAAAGAGGAACTTCTAAATTTTACAGAGATAGAGATGGAGGGAGAGAAGGAGACAGAAACTAATTTCTAAACTTTACAGTCTTTCTATTTCCTTACAAATTCGTCTATGTCATTCTTTCTGACAGAAGCACAGAATTCCATTGTGTAAAAATACCATATTTGATCTACTCATCAACTGACGGGCATCTGGGTTGGTTCCATACAACTGCTATAGTAAATAGTGCTGTGATAAATGGTATTGTTCTAGTGAATTTAGTATGTCCTATCTGGACGATTGGCAAGTAGTGAAATTGCTGGATCACAGGGGAGCTCTATGTTTAGTCTTTTTGGGATACTGCCATAGTGCTTTCCATAGTGGTTGAACGAGTTTGCAATCCCACCAGCAGTGTAGTAGTGATCCCTCCTGGCCACATCCCCTCCAGCATACGTTATTAGATTTCTGGATCTTGGCCATTCTAACTGGAGTGAGGAGGAAAAGGGAAAGAGGAACTGAAACTTTCTCTCCTTACAGATGACATGATTCTGTATTTAAAGAACCCTATAGATCTACTCCGAAGCTGCTTGAGCTGATATAAAACTTTGGTAAGATAGCAGGGTATAAAATTAACCCTCAATGTCAACTGCCTTCCTATATGCCAACAAATGAGAGGAATGGGGCAAGAATCAGGATAGCCACTCATTTTGCTATCAAAGAAAATAAAATACCTAGGAATTAACTTAGAATGTAAAGCACGTTTTTGATGGAACTATAAACCCTGGAGAAGGAAATTAACGCAGAACTGAGGAAATGCAAAAACCTATGCTCCTGCTTTGGAAGAAGTAATATTGTAAAAATGGCAATCTTGATAAGGACTATCTACAAAATCAGTGCAATATTCATCAATATCCCAATGTCATTCTTTAAAGAAACAGAAGAGGAAATCCAAAATTTCACTTGGAATAATAAAAGACCCCTTATAGTCTCTCTTCTTGCATGATACATAATGTTTAATCTCACCTTCTCCACCAAAATCTCACCTTTCTCATTGAGACATAGGTGGCCCTGTTTACTGGCAGCAAAGGCTCAAACGCGCAGTTTCAGGTGTCACCACTGCCTCTGTTACTGGGTAGATCCAACTCTGTCATCGATTCTGAGGTCTGCTCTGGGAGTCTTGGTCACAAGTTGTTCTGTGGCATCTGCTGCCAGCCTGTGCCTATTTGTTTCCTTTTCCTCCAGCAGCCTACAACAGGGAATGAAGTTCAGGCGCTGATGCTCTCCTTCATATGCAGGGCAGGATGAGCCCAACCCTCCCTCATCTTTCTCTTCCAATTTTTGGGAAAAAATGTGCTGGCAGAAGTCCTCAGGTGTGGGGCATGGCTGATCCACACTTTTAATCCAGGCTGGTCCGGAGGCTGAGATCTGAGTATGGAAGTTCCAAGTCACCTAGAACAGGAAAGTCTGATAGATTCTTACTACCAAAAATAAAAACAGCTGGGAATGGAGTTTGGGCTCAAGTGGTAAAGGGCTAGTCTTGAGTACAAATGCTTAGTGCCCAGGCCCTGAGTTCAGGCTCTAGCACTGCCAACAACCTCACTTTAGTGAGATTTTAGCTTTATCCATGTAGGCACATCTCACTGGAATCTCTGCGGGTAGAGATAGTCTTCATAATTTTGTCTCAAGGTAAAGGTCCTCCTGGGGTAGTACACAAAAGGTGTCATGGAGAGAGGAGCCCCACTTGCTCCAGGTTTGAAGATGGCATAGGTCAATCCAGCATTGAGTTGGCACATCAGTCTTTTCCCTAGCACCACCTACCAGTGAATGTCAAATGACATTGATTGTTGTGGGATTGTGTGATTGAAGTGTCCCATTAAGGGCAGTGTTAGCACATCCAAACTTGGATACCAGGAATGCTGAAATTTCAAAGCTAAGATATCTGTTGGCTACAGAAATGCTGGTGTGTCTGTTATTCACTAAAAGTTCAGGTGCAAAGATTCTGAAGCTTGATGCCATGTGTTTATTCCATTTAGTAAAATTATTTTAATGCACTGTATAAGTTAAAACATTTCTTAAGAGTCAGGGATAGTGAAAACATTGTTCTTGAATTCAGGTGTCTGGCAGGGTAATGGGGGGGTGTTGGTGGCTGGGACTATGAAGCTGGAGCTGCTATCAAACCATGGATCATGTTCCTCTTTGTCTGGGAGAAATGACTCCAAAGATGAAATTTGAATGGTGAGGAAAAGATGATGATGTACTCAGGAAATTTCTCGTAAACAAATGCTCATGTGGAAGTGGGATGGGGGCTGGGCATATCTGAGGCAGAGCATAAGGGGGCTTCTCATGGCGTTGAGAACGTTCCTTGCGACTTCAGGCATGCAGCAGGGTGTTTTAGATGGCCATTGTGAGATGGATGGAATAAGACTGGAGACAAGATGAATGCTGGGATCCTGCAATGCTCTTGCATGAGTGGCTGGTGGCTCACCTGAAAGAACTAATTATGTCTAAAAAAGAAATCAGGAATTTGTTTTGATTAGATAATACCTGTAATCCGAGGCATATTCAGGATCCTGATCTTAGTATTGTGGTTTAAAACCAACCCAGCAAAGGGAAAAATGCATGAGACTCTTACTCCCAGTTTAGAGCAAGAACAAAGATTGAAGTAGTGCTGTTGCTTAAGACCTAAAGTGCTACCTTGAGCAAAGAAAAGCTAAGAAAAAGCTCCAGGTCTTGAGTTCAAGGCCAGGAATGAAAGAAGGAAGGTAAAAAAAGGGAAGTATGTGAGGAAGGGAAATATATAAATGAAAGAGAGAAGGAACTAGAAATTTAAAACTAGAGAATATTTAAAAGTCATCAGTCCTTCTAAGAAAAGTGTTGGAGTATGGGTTCTATATGTGGTGAACTGGAAGCCCAGCAGTGACTTGTTAACCAAAGAGTCACCATGATGAGCAAAGGATAGAAATCTGCATGAGCCTCTTAGCGGATGGAGTCACAGAAGAGAACCTCAGCTCCCATCCCATAGTTAGAAGTATATAGAGATGGGGAAGTTGGCATCACCTTGATGTCATTGTGTCCATGGAGACTGGAAGCCATGGCTCTGTGAAAGCACAATGTTCTGGTTACTGAGCTGAGAGGCTGAGGAGAGCCAAGTCCTGGCCATGAAGAAATCAGGGTGGCAGCAGAGCAACTCTGCTGCAGTGTGTGCCTCCTTGGCTGTTCTTATTCTGTGGTGGATCAGGCCGGAGCGTGTGATAGTAACTGTTTTGTGGTCACAAGCCCTTCTCCAAGAGCTTCCTGTGGGATCCTCATAAGCTACAGGGTGGCTGGTGGTGGGATGTGTGTGGGGTAGAAATGACAGAGGGATGGACGCATGGCAAGGTGGGTGAAGATATGAGAGGAATGATGAGAGCCCAGTTCATTGGTTTCCAAGGTTAATGTGTGGGAGGTAGAGAGGCATGATGGAGGAAAGATGGAGGCAGGGGAAGGTGGTGACAGAGTGAGGCCATCTGTAGTGCCAGCCTGGCCATCATCTGAAGCCCATAGGCAGCTTCCTGATCCCTCACTTTGTCCTGCTCCTTGTGGAGTGAATGTCACGTGTACCCAGAGCTAGGGGTGGGGCAATGTTAGTAGCACCTGGAGAACCATTGGTCTCTACCTGGGCGAGGGGTGGTTATGGCTCCCATGCTGGGTGGCCTGATATCTATGGAACAGATCTCTCCTTAGCTACCACAGTCAGTGGCTGCTCTCCATCTAGGGTTAGGGCACCTGCTCAGCCATCAGGACACCCCATGCCAGGACAGAGGCCTACAATTCAGATGGCAGTACAGGGGTGAAGATGATCTCACCGAAGCCCTAGTTACATGGCTGTCCCTGCATGCAGGTCAGGATGAGCTGGGGGAAGATGTTCTCTGTGTTTTTCCACAGCCTATCCCGGCCTCTTCTTGTGTCTGATTAGACCCAGAGAATACCAGGTTCCCTCTCATAGTCCTGGTTCTTTTTCTTTTACAGTCATGAGGCTTGAACTCAGGTCCTGGGTACTGTCCCTGAGCTCTTTTGCTCAAGGTTGATGCTCTACCCTTTGAACCATAGTGCCATTTCCAGCTTTTCCTTTTCATGTGGATCTCTGATATCTCCAGTGCTGTGCCTGCAGGGAGGCACTCACCCCACAGACAGAGCCACCTCTGCCGTGACTGTGACTGCCCACAACCCTCACACCCACTCCTTGCACACCCCTCGACTCCAGTTTTAGCTCCTCTTGGACTGGGTGTCCAGCCTACCACTTCCTACACTCACAAAGCTTCTACAATTGTCTTCCCAGGGTCCTTTCTTCTGCCAGCCAGAGTACAGACTGTGCACATCTTGATGATCACAGAGCTCAAAGCCAAAGGCTGAGATGCAGAAGGGGTTGACCCAGTAGCTGCACAGGGCCCATGGATCATCCTGTGCATCCCCCAGCCTGTGACTTCCCCCACCCCCTTGGCAGGGAAGCTCCATGCCCACATCCTGATCCCTGGTCCCCTCCAATTCCATTCTCCCTTGGATTTTGCAGACTGTCTACCATCAGGATCTAAAATTCTATTCATCACTTTATGTCCTTATCACTGATTTGCTACTTTGGCAGGATCTCCCCGTGCCTGGAGAGTGGGCATGTCATGTACTCTCTGTGGAGAAGTAGCCCCAGGAGAAGAAATATGCACTTCATGTGAGTGTTGGACAGGGCAGGAGGGCTCCCTAGGATCAGAAGCCACAGGAGGGGTGCAGATGGGGGAATGCTAGGGGCCCCAGGGGACAGTGGGAGTTAGGGCACAGTTGATACCTTCTGCAAGGTTGACACCGATTCACAAACCCAACAGAATGAGGTTCACATTACAGATGTCAGAGACAGTGCAGCTTGCCAATGGGCGCAGGGGTCACTGTCACCCCCAGATGCTGGCTGCATGCTGGGATGCACGCAGAGATGGTTTCAAGATCAGATAATGAGGATGTTGCAGGGTGTAACCATTCTTTTCAGATGGCTCTCTACCTCTCTTGAGCTTCATCTCTATCTTTGGCTTTTTCTTGGCAGTTAACTGGAAATGAGTGTTTCATGGACTTTCCTTTCTGGACTGGCTTCATACAGAAGCTATGCAGAGTTTTCAAACCATACCCTACTGAAGAAGGGAAGCTTGATCTGGTGCTTAACTGGGTTGCACTTTGGCTCCGTTTGCTATGCCTCACGGGAGGGGGCTCATCATTTGTAGACTAAGATCTCATGACCTTCAAAGCCAAATGCTACCTGAAAGTTCAGGGTCCCAGCCTATGTGGTGGGCCTCAGTGAATACATTCTCTGTTATGCTGGGTCATCTACACATGTTTTAAGCTGGAAGTAGGCAGTGCCACATTTGATAAGAACAGCTGCCAGAGATTGTCACGTCATGAAAGCAGATTCTAAATTTGTATTCCATTTCCTGTGGTGGAGAAATCCCCTCCAAGTTAGACAGGCTCACATCCCCCTGCAGGTCACACTCCTAATGCACCCTTCAGTGTCCTCATGGTATTGGGATCTAAGTTTGTAGGGAATGCTGGTTTAGTCCATGAATTAGCTGGACAAGTGATGACAAACGTGTTGTGGATTAATATGAGAACAATTTAAGAAGCCCTGGAGGAGCATCAACCTGACCCTCTGTGGTGCTATAAATCTGATAGGATGTTCCAGACTGAGAAACAATCACATGGCTTTGTGTTTGGCATCCAGACAAGTGAGTGCATGTCTTAGCTGTCAGCCAATACAGAGGAGGACATGAATAAGTGGGTGGAAAGCATCTGTCAGACCCCTGTCTGGGGGCAGGTGGAGAGAACATAGGAAGGTAGATACCATGGCTGTGGTGGGGCCAAAAAAAGGGTAAAAGAGGCAAAAGAACCAGGTACTGGTAGCTCAAGACTGTCATCCTAGCTACTCAGGAGTTTGAGATCTGAGGATCACAATTCAAAGCCAGCCCAGAACAGAAACTCCATGCGACTCTTATCTGGAATAAACTACTGAATGCAAGAAGCTCAAGCTTAGTGACGGCATCCAGGCCTAGCGTTCAAAACCCAGGACTGACAGAAAAAAGTATCAAAGGACAAGAAGCTGGCCAAAAGTTAGAGGGGCTCTATCTTGACAAACAATACAATGGTAAGTTGCACTCAGAAGACTTGCACAAAATCTGGAAATGCCTGAGACCTATCTATGTATGTTTCCTGTTTGTCTAAATACATATCTTTATGCATTTATATATTAGTATAGAGAGACAGATCAATACATATGACTATACATATATACATAGCCAGACACTTATGGGTGGGTGGTATACTGTGTGAGAGTTTGTGTTTGTGTTTTGTGGATGGCTATCTCTGTTTAGGAAAGATAGAAAATATGTAAGTATCATTAAAAAAACTTGATAAAATATAGAGAGACATAAGCTCTTGAGGGAATCTGAAATGACAGGATTATTCACAGCCACGTTTATCCTTATGGATTCCTCAGCAAGTTTTAATTTTGTTCATTATTTTCTTTCTTTTTTTGAACCAGTGCTAAGGATTTCTCTCAGGGACCAGGTGCTGCCAATTACTAATTTTCTCATGGCTGGTACAAGAGGAACTGAGCCACAGTTCCACTTTTGCCTTATTTATTCGTGCTTAACTGAAGATAAAGATTTCTATCAGTGACTTTCTTTCAGGGGCTGGATTCTAACGAGGATCCCCAGACCTCAGGCTTCTCTATAGCTACAATTAACAATATGAGAACCCAGCACTGGGTTCCAATGCACAGGGCAAGAAATTGAGTGAATCTCTCAACTCCAATTAGCTATAATATGCTAGAAGTGATAGACCAATACCTTTGAGGAAAAGATGCTGAGGGTTATCACACAGGCCCTATGAGTAAGCCCTAAACCCTGTACACATGTGTGCATGCACACATTGGCAGATACACACACACGTGCACACACAAAATATCTCAGGCAATATTGTATTTTGAATTAATATCCAAATATTGGACAACAGGATAGCAAGTAATAAAATCTGTTTTTCTTGTCTACATTGAGAGAAAGGGATAAGTCACAAGATGCAGAAGCGAAGAATTCAGAGGCAAATGCTGTGAGTGAATAACTTGTAAAAAGCACATTTCTTTTTTTTTCTTTTGTTTTTTTTTTGCCATTCCTGGGGCTTGAAGTCAGGGCCTGAGCACTGCTCTTGGCTTTTCCCAAGTCTAGCCCTCTGCCACTTGAGCCACATTGCCATGTGGATTTTTATATCTGTGTGATATTAAGGACTCAAACCTAGATCTTCATGGATGCTAGGCAAGCACTCTACCACTGGGCCAAACTCTAAACCCCGATAAAGTATGTATAAATAGTCATCATCATCATATCAAAATATCCTTTCTCCTACAAAGAATGAACACTTATCTATGTCTGTAAGACTTTTTTTATGTCACCAATGCTTCTGTGATTTTCCCACTTGCATTTTACAGATGACAGCACAGATATTCATCAGGAAGAAAAATAGATTAGGATACAGAAACCTAACAACGTCCTAGTAGATTGAAGTGAAAAATATGTGCAAGATGGCCTGGGTGTTTCATGAATTTGTAGAGTGCTTGGCTACCACACAAAAGACTCCGGTTTGATTCTGCAGTACCATATACATAGAAAACGCTGGAAGTGGTGCTGTGGCTTGGTGGGACAGCTATAGCCTAAAGAAAGCCTAAGAACAATGGTCAGGCTCTGAGGTCAAGTCCCAGGACTAGCAAAAAAATGTGCAAGAGGCAAAATGCAAGCTGAGAAGGCACTGTGAAGCAAAATGTCTTGTGAAGGGTAAGGGGAATAGTGACAGTTAAGTTTGGATCTTACCTAAGAAAGGCTCCTTGAGCCTGAGACCAGGCTAGCACTTATGCCTAGTTAATGACTTGGGATTTGAACAAAAAGTGTGCTGTTTACTACATCCATATGTGAGGTGGGAATGGAGATTCAGCCTCCAGTATGTCTTTGGGGAGGTCTTCTGTGAGCAAGGAGCTTTGGTCATTGGGCCTTGAAAGGTGACCCTACCTCCCTCACAATGGAACAGAATATGGAACCCTGGTAACTAAGCCACTGTATGTGACAACCAGCTCAAGCCAGCTCCCTTGGCCTGTGGCTCAGTAACCAGAAAGATGTTGCTGTGCTGTTGCCAAATGTCAGGAGGCTCGCATCTCAGGCATGAGAGATATGGATGTCTCACTTGAAGAAGTAGATGCTGGATCAGTGCCAAGCCAAAATTCCAGTATATCAGGCATTTCTCTAGGAAGAAAGCCAGGAAACTCCAGGGCAACTCATATGAGGTATATTGAGAGGAAACCTATTGGAACCCATCATCCTGCCCACACACTACAATCTTCTTGTGTGCTTTCAAGTGACTATACTGAGATTAGAGTGTGTCATTTCCAATCTACTCTATTCCAATTCCTCAGTGTGAAGTGTGGTCCCATTCTTACGTTTGAAATATCCACTGTTTTGCCAACATAGTGTGATGGTAAGTCAGCTCAGACTCTGAATGAGCCTTGTAACCTATGGATCCTGGAGGAAGGCCTGTTGGAGATGCTGCTGACAAAGCTGATCCCTGCCTACCAGAAAGGTGATCTCTTTTATGTGGGAAACTTCCTGCACAATTTCAAATAGTGGAGGACAATGTAGTAGTTGCTGGAAATTCTCTTGAAAAAGTGAGTGTTCCCCCTCCAAACCCAGGTTTGCTCACCCATCCTGGCCAAGTCTTGGAATACTTGGCTCCTCTCTGAGCCTGTTTGGTTCACTGCGGTGTTCACAGGGGAGCTAAGCATGATACAAGTGCACAAACTACTTTATTATGACTGGGACACCATGCCATTTCATTTCTCTCACAAGCTACTGGAGTCTCAACAGTGTGCTTACTGAGAAGTTGGATTTCAGGCATGAGTAAGTGGCTCCCAACTGCAGCCCTCACCTAGGTGACATCCTAGGAAATCCCATTTCTCAGTAAGAAATGAGGTGTCAGAACTAATGGCGGAGGCCTGTGAAATACTGGAGTCAGAGGAAAAGCTGGGGGCTGAATCACTTTTGAGCCATCAGGGAGGGATTGTGATAGCTTTGCCTGTTAGAACCTGAAAGCATTTACATTTTGGTGTGTGGTCCAGTGCTGCCACTTGAACCTGAACCCAGGTCTAAATGCCATCCCTTTGGTGTTCAAAAATTAGCACTGTACCATTTGAGTCATAGGTCAAGTTCTGGCTTTTTGCTGCCTAATTGAAGACAAGTGCCTTTAGACTTTTACTGACTAGACTGGCTTTCCACTGTGATCTTCAGAGCTTAGCCTGCTGGGTGGCTAAGATTAGAGGAATGAGCATTTAGTTCTTTATTTGGAGCATTCACTTATTGATTTATTTAGAGCATTTACTTAGTTAATTTAAGGTTCGTTTGCTTTGGACAGATGTATAGAGGCCTCCCTCAGAAGCTTCTGGAAGTGGGGTGTAAAATTCATCCTGTTCTCGAGTGTCTCTTACCCCCCTCCCAGCACATAAGTGCACATCTCTGCAGGCCAGCCACAGCATTAGAGTCCTGCAAGAAAGGGGCTTTGGTAGAAGGCTCAGGATGGAGAGAGAAGGCTCTCACTTTCCTTGTACCGAATGTCCCCACAGCATCATGTGTTCCATCTATACGATGTGAATGGACTTCTACTCCAGTGATTTCTACGAGTTCAAGTACTGCCACACCCTGACACAACTCAAGCTCTATATGAGGCTCCACATGCCGGCTTTGGACCTGCTCTTCTAAACACATACTTTTTGACCACCTGGAGGAATGTGCGACCAGTAAGACCAAGATAAAGTAGAAGTCCTGGTGTGGGTGCCTCAGAGCCTGTGAGTAGGAAGCCCATGTGGTCTAGATATTGGTTGGCCCTTACTTCTACAGAGCTTGGCAAAATGCCCTTTATGGGTGGTGTCAGCCAGGTAATGTCTGTCCTCTGAAAGGACTCGGGAATAAGCACTCATTAGAAAGACCCTACACCTCCTCAGTGTTCAGTCCAAACTCCAGTTCTACAGGTTCCTCCATTAGAGCCTCATGGAAGTTGAGTGACACTTCAACTTGCAGAGTCCACTGTGTCCACTCTGTACCTATTTCCATTCTTAGGTTTGGGTCATCGTGGAAGAGCTTATCCTGAACTGCTGATGAAAAACCCACCAATGGAGCTGGTGACTGATGGAGACTGAGAATCATCACTGCACTCCAGAAAGCATAGGCCTTCTGTAGAAATTACCAAACAGGTTTAGAATCCTGTGGATATACCTTTTGCTCTGAACCCCATGTGTGACACAGTTGAACCTGCAGATACTATGGAGGAAGAAAAAGAGCAGCCAGGTTTCCTTCCGTTTCGTTTCACACTCCACCCAGAGTCAGTCCATCTGAGTCAGAGTAACACTCCAATTATTGTGCAAGCTGAAGGGGCACACGCTGGGCTCATGGAAAATGTCCCCATGGGAAGCAGCAATCTCAATACTGGATTCATTGAAGGAAAATGAATCCATCCTCACAGAATATCCTGACCCACCCATCTCACTAAAAGAAACTCAATCTCCATTCGACAAACCAGAATCCATCCCCCTCTTAACTCAGGAAGGACATTCTGTTTCTCATGAGGAAGGAGACCCTTCTGAGGACTCTGAAGTAGAATTACTGTCTGAAGGCAACTTGGAGGCCAGTCTGGATTTAGAGCTTCCCTGTCCCCTTCCTAAAAAGACATCTCTTTATCTTGCTCTCATGATTCCTGTCAAGTATTCATTGTATTTACTTTGCTAACTATTAAACTCTCATTGTTAATATTATGGTGTGCAGTTCTTCAGTCCTTATTATACTGTGTTTTATTTTCCACTTAGAATGTGAGACCTCAGACACCTAGGTCCTGGGTGGGCCAAAAACCAGACAGGTCTGGTCCCATAGAAGACAACCTTACTGGATATACAGGGAACTATGAAATGCAGGGAATCACCAGGAATCCAGGCCAGGCCTCCATGGAAAGACAAGTCAGCTACCAAAGCTTAAGGACAGAGAAGATGCCTGGAAATGTGTTTTGTCAATCGGGAGAAGTGCCAGAGTAACTGTAATAGTATGTGGGACTCTGTTCTGTGAGTTCAAGTCTGTTTATATATCCATTGTGCTTTGTACAAATATTTAAGAAAAATAAAACTCCACAATAGCATCAAAAATCTACTTTGGCTTTGAATGTGGCCTAGTTGTAGAGTGCTCGCCTAGTATACAAGAAGACCTTGATTCAATTCCTCGGCACTGCATACACAGAAAAAGCAGATGGGGCACTGTGGCTCAGGTGTCAGAGTGCCACCCTTGAAGCAATGTGGCCAAGGACAGTTCCTGGTCCCTCAGTTCAAGCCCCAGGACTAGCCAAAAAAGAAATCATACCATTTTCCACACATTTGGAAATAAATCTGTTTTATCTAACCCTACTTCTTTTTTGCCAGTCCAGGGTGTGTGCCACCAAGCCAAACTACTGGCCCCCAACCTTAGTATTTTTAATCATTTAATTTTTTTGCATAATCATATTTCATGCTGTCTGTATTAATGCCATAAACAGTATGCTTAGTGTAATAATGTTAAAGGTAAAACATAAGAAATTAATAACTAAAATTCCTTTTTTATTAGTTTTATAGCATTACTACAATTTTATGAGAAAAATTACCTGGAATGTTTATTTTAGAGTTCAAGTAATCCATTTTGATAAATATATCAACCTACATCATTTATTTGAACACATTTTAAACTATTTTTTTCAGGAAAGAAAATACATATATATTTGTTGTAAATGAAATTTATGACTTGGGGGGAAGGGAAAGAGAACAGGGGGGAGGGGGTAACAGTGTTTACAAGAAATGTACTCATTACATATGTAACAGCAATCTCTTTGTATATCACCTTGACAACAAATTTTTTGAAAAGTACAATAAGTTTAAATGTCTCCTTTGGGAAGAATTTTTTTTTTGCCAGTACTGGGCTTAGACTCAGGACCTGAGCACGATCCTTGTTTTTGTTTTTGTTTATTCTTAAGGCTCAAGTTCTATCACATGTGCCACAGCACCACTTTTATCTTTTTTTAGCTATGTTGTGCTGAGGAATTTAACTTGGGTCTTCATTCATGCTCGGCAAGAACTCTTCCACTAGGCTTAACTTATGGCCCCAGTGGGAAGGAAGTTTTCCATAAAATATGTAGGAAATATGTACACTAAGGAAAAGCCATCAAAAAGAGAAGAAAAATTATATACTTAGATAACGACATGCCAGTATTATGGCAGATCTCTGTAATTCTAGCTTCAAGAATGGCCTAATTGGACCGGGAGTTGGCTGGCTGAAGTAAAGTGCTATCCTTGAGCAAGCCCTAGGACAGTGCTCTGGCCATGAGTTGAAGCCATAGGACATGCAAAAAATAATAATTTAATGCCCGTGACTGGTGGCTCACCCTGTTAATCGTAGCAACCCTGGAGGATCGAGGTGCAAAGACGGCCCAGGCATAAAAATCTGTGAGAATCTTATTTCCAAATAATCCAGAAAGTTCAAAATGACAATGTGCCTCAAGTGGTAGAGCTCTTGCCTTGAGCTGAAGAGCTTAAGGTAAACATCCCAGGCCCAGAGTTCAAGCCCCATGAGTGAAAAAAAGAAAAAGAAAAACAAAAAGAAAGCCCTTATCTAAGGCTGGAGTGCACACTAGTGGTAGTTTGCTTGCCTAGTATGCACAAAGCCCTGTGTTCAATTACTCTGTACCACTTACACCAAAAAAAAAGCTGGGAAGTGGATGAAAAGGAAAAAAATCATATTAAGTGAAGTAAGCCAAACTCAAAGGAACATAGGCCCAAGAGTCTCCCTCTTTTGTCAAATTCAGTAGAAACCTTGGGCTCTGCTACCAGAGATTTACAATAGAACAAAATCTAGAGACATCGTGACAAATAGTATGACACTAAATGTAAGGACCTCCAAGATAAAGAAACAAAACTCATATAATGAGTGATTGTTGTCCTTAATGAACTATGTGATCTCTTATCTCTTTTGCTATCCCTTGGTTATATCATATTGTTACAATATTTCACGTTGTTTTCTGATATATTTCATATGTGCCTAATTGGTTATTTGAAATTGGATAGGCAAGGGGGGAAATGAACATGAGTGGGGGTAGGGGAAGGGAAATGGGACCATATCATTACATGGGGTATCAAAGTTTGAGAAGTAATGCACCTTCTATCTGGTGAATATAATGTAACCCTTCTATAAATTACAATAAAAATAAATACATAAAAAGAAGATCTGCACAGAAAAAAATAATAATGGCATTTTTGGGGTAGTGGATGAAATTAGAGTGAATCCTGTTGAGTGAGATAAGTCAAGACCAAGGAACAAAAGGTACATGGTATCCTTAATACATGGATACTAGTTTCAAACAGTAGTAGAGCGATGATTGAATAGGTAATACCCAAAGTTCTGGACATAATTTTGGAGATATAAACATAACTACATAGACATAAAAATCTAGGATAGACTATACACTCTATAGACATGTGTTTTATTATAGATTAATCTGTATCTATGACATACAAAGACTCAGCTTAATTTT
Organism: Megascapheus bottae; assembly: GCF_031878675.1. Lineage (NCBI taxonomy): Eukaryota > Metazoa > Chordata > Mammalia > Rodentia > Geomyidae > Megascapheus > Megascapheus bottae. The sequence continues at coordinate 1,561,968 of NW_028327390.1, forward strand.
TACTATATTCTAAAATTTATGTGCCAGTGATTGTATAGCGATTCCCTTCTTGAATACTTGTTGGTTAAACATGACATTTGAAATATGATGTAAAATTCAATGTTATTAAATTTTAAAAAAAAGAGGGTAGAGTTAAATACCACTAATGTACTTGCTCTAAGTGGTACAGAAATTTTCTTAGTGAATCAAGGGGTTTTATTACATCTTTATGCAATTATTTTAGTTCTGAGTGTTCTACACTCAATGATACTTCTGGAAAGATGATATAGCTGACTGTGTAGATGGTATGAAGACATTCTGGCCTAAACGTAGAATAAAGCATTGGTAAGTGGCTGTTAGCTGTCCAGATTCTACTGGAATATGTGGAATGAATTTATTTATTTTTTATTTATTTATTTATTTATTTATTGAAATTAGTAAAAGGGTTACATGATATTTGCCAGATAGAAGGTGCGTTAATTCACATACATTGATACCCTTTCACATGTCTTGGTACCATTTCCCTCCCCCCCCCACACCCTCCACCCGTCTTGGTTTTCCCCCCTTCCCTATCAAATTTCAAATATTCAAATACAAATAAATTCAATATATCAGATAACAATGTGAGATACTATACCAATATGAAATAACAAGGGACAGCAAAGGAGATGAGAGACAACATAGTACATTAAGGACAACAATCATTCATTATATAGCTTTTGTTTCACTATCCTGGACTTCCTTTTAATTAGCTTCACATTATATGTCCTTATGTATCAAGATTTTGCTCTATTGCAAATCTCTGCTAGTAGAGCCCAAGGTTTCTACTGATTATGACGAATGAGGGAAACCATTGAGCCTAAGTTCCTTTGAGTCTGGCTTATTTCACTTAATATGATTTGTTCTAAACTTTCCATTTCCTAACAAATGGGGTGATGTCATTCTTTCTGACAGCAGCATAGAATTCCATTGTGTACAAATACCACAACTTGTTGATCCACTCATCAACTGAGGTACATCTAGGTTGGTTCCATATCTTTGCTATGGTGAATAGTGCTGCAATGAACATTGATGTGCTAGTGGGTTTAGTATGTCCTTGTTTCTGGATGGTTGGGTAAATGCCAAGTAGTGGAATTGCTGGGTCATAGGGGAGTTCTATGTATAGCCTTTTGAGGCACTGCCACACTGTTTCCATAGCGGTTGGACGAGTTTGCACTCCCACCAACATTGTAGTAGTGATCCCTCCTGGCCACATCCCCTCCAGCATCTGTTGTCATTCGTTTTCCTGATCCTGGCCATTCTAGCTGGAGTGAGGTGGAATCTTAGAGTTGTTTTGATTTGGATATCTTTTATGAACAGATATGTTGAGCATTTCTTCATGTGTCTATAGGCCATTTATGTTTCTTCTTCAGAGAAGACGCTCTTTAAGTCTTTGGCCCATTTTTTAATGGGATGGGTGTTACTTTGGAGGTTAGTTTTGGAGTGATTCAATTTTGTGAGTTGTTGATATATTTTAGATATGAGGCCTTTGTCCGTTGTTTGGTTGGTGAAGATCTTCTCCCACTCTGTAGGCTTCCTCCTTAGTTTACAAGCTATGTCCTTTGCCATACAAAAGCTCTGCAGTTTAATGCAGTCCCACTTATCCAGCCCTTCTCTGATTTGTTGTGATTCTTGGTCCTTATTAAGAAAGTTTCGACCTGTGCCAAGGAGGCCTAGTGTATCTCCTATACCTTCCTGTAGAGTTTTCAGTGTGTCAGCTTTTACCTCCAGGTCTTTGATCCATTTGGAGTTAAATCTAGTGCAAGGTGACAAAGAAGGATCCAGCTTTAGTTTTCTGCAGGTGCTTAACCAGTTCTGCCAGCACAACTTATTGGAGAGGCTGTCTTTCTTCCATTCTATTTTTTTGGCTCCCTTGTCAAAGATTAGGTGGCCATAGGTCTGTGGTTTAATATCTGGGTCCTCAGTTCTATTCCATTGGTCTTCCGGCCTGTTCCTGTGCCAGTAACAAGCTGTTTTGAGAATTATAGCTCTGTAATAGAGTCTAAAGTTTGGAATTGAAATTCCTCCAGCGCTGTTCTTTCTGCTAAGAAGTGTTTTTGCTATACGGGGTCTTTTATTATTCCAAATGAAATTTTGGATTGCCTCTTCTATTTCTTTAAAGAATGACATTGGTATGTTGATGGGTATTGCATTGAATTTGTAGATAGCTCTTGGCAAGATTGTCATTTTCACAATGTTGATTCTTCCAATCCAGGAGCATGGGAGCTTTTTCCATTTCCTTAGTTCTGCTTTAATTTCCTTTTTAAGGGTTTTGAAGTTTTCATCAAAAAGGTCCTTTACATTCTTAGTTAAGCTAATTCCTAGGTACTTTATTTTCTTTGAGGCTATTGTGAAAGGAGTTTCTTTCCTGATTATTGCCTCGTTCCTCTCACTGTTGGCATAAAGGAAGGCAGTTGATTTTTGAGGGTTGATTTTATAACCTGCTACTCTTCCAAAGCTTTAGATCAGCTCAAGGAGCTTGGGAGTAGAGTCTATAGGATTCTTTAAATACAGAATCATGTCATCTGCAAAGAGGGATAGTTTTATTTCCTCTTTCCCTACTTGGATCCCCTTTATGCTTGCTTCTTGCCTTATTGCACTGGCTAGGAATTCTAGTACTATGTTAAAGAGTAGTGGAGAAAGTGGGCATCCTTTTCTCGTTCCTGATTTTAGAGGGAATGGCTTTAGATTTTCACCATTAAGTGTAATACTAGCAGTGGGTTTCTCATACACAGCCTTTATTACATTAAGGAATGTTCCATGGATTCCTAGTTTCTCCAGAGCTTTTAACATGAAGGGGTGTTGGATCTTGTCAAATGCCTTTTCCGCATCTATTGAGACAATCATGTGATTTTTGTCCTTGCTCCTGTTGATGTGTTGAATTATATGAATTGATTTGTGTATGTTGAACCAGCTTTGCCTCCCTGTTATGAATCCAGTTTGATCATAGTGTATAATTTTTTGATGAGTTGTTGTAGACGGTTGGCCAGTATTTTGTAGAGAAGTTTTGCATCGATTTTCATCAAAGATATAGGTCTATAGTTCTCTTCGTTTGATAAATCTCTGTCTGGTTTGGGGATGAGGGTTATACTGGCTTCATAGAATGAGTTTGGTAAGGAACCTTCATTTTCAATTTCGTTGAAGAGCTTGAGGAGTATTGGTGTGAGCTCTGCTTTGAAGACCTTATAGAATTGAGCTGTGAATCCATCTGGCCCTGGGCTTTTCTTAGGTGGAAGTACTCTAATTGCCATTTCTATTTCAGAGCTTGAAATAGGCCTGTTGAGTTGGGTTAGTTCTTCTTGGTTCAGTGTGGGTATGTTAATATTGTCTAGGAATTCATCCATTTCATCTAGGTTCTCAAATTTGTTGGCATAAAGGTTTGAGAAGTATTCCCTCATGATATTCTGGATCTTGGTAATTTCTGTCGTGATATTACCATTTTCATCTGCGATTTTGTTTATTTCGATATGCTCTCTTCTTTTTTTGGTAAGATTTGCTAAGGGCTTGTCAATTTTGTTAATTCTTTCAAAGAACCATCTCCTTGTTTTGTTGATTCTTTCTATACTTTTTTTGGGTTCCAAATCATTTAATTCTGCTTTGATTTTAATTACTTGCTGTCTTCTACTGGGATTATGGTTGGTTTGTTTATCTTTTTCCAGAAGCTTAGGTGGGATATTAACTTGTTGGTTTCCAATTTTTCCAACTTGTTTTTGTAGGCACTCAGCGCTATAAATTTTCCTCAGAGTACTGCCTTTGCTGTGTCCCAAAGGAGTTGATATTTTGTGTGCTCTTTACTGTTAAATTTCATAAACTGTTGGATTTCTGTTCTGATCTCTTCAATGACCCATTGGTGGTTCAACAATGTGTTGTTCAGTCTCCATGAGTTACAGGGTTTTCGTTGGTGGAGGTGTGTGTTCAGTTCAAGTTTGATGCCTTTGTGGTATGAGAGTGTGCATGGAATAATTTCTGTGTTTCTGAATCTGTCCAGGTTTGTTTTATGGCCTAAGATGTGATCTATTTTGGAAAATGTTCCATGTGCTGCTGAGAAAAACGTATATTGTGTTGTTGCTGGTTGGAATATTCTGCAGATGTCTGTTAGATCTAGTTGGTCTATATATTTGTTCAGTTCTAAGGTTTCTCTGTTGAGTTTTTGCCTGGTTGATCTGTCCATAGGTGAGTGTGGTGTGTTAAAGTCACCGACAAACACTGTATTTCGATCTATGTATGGTTTCAGTGTAAGTAAAGTTTGCTTGATGAAGTTTGGAGCTCCGGGATTGGGTGTGTAAATATTTAGGATCGTTATGTCTTCCTGGAGGAAACATCCCTTTAGTAGTATGTAGTCACCTTCTTTGTCTTTTCTTACTAATTTTGGTTTGAAGTCTATTGTATCTGATATGAGGATGGCAACTCCAGCCTGTTTATGGGGGCCGTTAGCTTGATAGAGTTTATTCCAACCTCTCACTTTCAAAAGATGCTTGTTTTTTTGGGTAAGATGTGTCTCTTGAAGACAGCAGAACGATGGCTCTTGCTTTTTGATCCAACTAGACAGCCTATGCCGTTTAATTGGAGAGTTAAGTCCATTGATATTGACAGTTAGGATTGAGAGATATATATTAGGTCCTACCTTTTTTAAAAGCTTTTATTTGGGCCTGTGTCTTGACAGTTCTTGTGGTCCTTAGGTGGTATGCTGTTTAGGTGCCATTTCTTTCCCTATATTGCCTTTATTTTGGTTTTCTATGTATAGAACATCTTGCAGAATTCTCTGTTGTGTTGGCTTTGTTTCGACATATTGTTGCAGCTTTTACAGGGAATGGAATGTTTTTACTCTTCCCTCAGTTATGAATGAGAGCTTAGCTGGGTACAGTATTCTTGGTTGGTAGTTGTTTGACTTAAGGGCATGGCATATATGCTTCCAGTCACTTCTTGCTTGCATGGTCTCTGCTGAGTAATCTGGGGTGATTCTGATTGGTTTTCCTTTATAGGTTACTGAACCCTTTTCCCTGGCTGCCTTTAGGATCTTTTTTTTTGGTTTCTACTGATCCAGTTTGAATTACGATGTGGCGGTGACATGTTCTTTTCTGGTCAGGTCTGTTTGGGGTTCTAAAAGCTTCTTGTATCTGGATGGGTCTGCCCTTCTGGATATTTGGGAAATTCTCTGAGATGATTCCCTGAAGTATATTTCCAATACCATTGACCTCTTTCTCCAGACCCTCCTCAATACCAATTAGCCTTAAATTAGGCTTCCTAATTGTATCTTGGACCTCCTGAAGCGCTCTCTCAATTTTCCTAGATTTGGATTGACTCATTTTCTGTTCTTTCTCTATAATAACTAAATTATGTTCAGCCCCGGAAATTCTCTCCTCTGCATTGTCTAACCTGCTATCAAAGCCATCTACTTTATTTTTCATCGCCCTTGCTTCTAATTGCTCATTTTTGATGCCTTGCATCTCTTCTTTTAGATCATGTATGGATTTCTTTAGCTCCTTGATTTCCATTTGAGTGGTTAGCACAGTAGCTTTATTTTCTTTGAACATTTACTGGAGTTCGGTCACCTTTTTATTTGTGGATTCTATGAATTCATCCATCTTTCTTTGAACAGCCTTTATTATGGCTTCCTTTATGGCTCCTTCTTTTTCACTTATCACCTTCTTTATGGTTTCCTCTTGTTCAGCTATGGCTCCTCCCTTATCTCTTTCTTTATATTTTCACATTTTTCATTAATGATGTTTATCATTTGCATTTGTACAGCACTTGGAAGACTCTCCTCCAGGCTTGCCAGTGACTGTTCCATTGGCTGTTTACATTGGGTGGGGGAGGTGGGAGGTGTTGTTTCTTGATTTGACATTTTTTTTGAGTTTCTTGTTTTGCCCATTTGAAAATGGGAGCAAGATTAATACTAAACACGATTATAGTTTTTCAGATATAACCAAGCTAGACCTCTGTAGCTGGCAGAATCTAGATGTTCACGAGTTTTGATTGGTGTTATCACTCTTTCTTTTCGTGCAGTTATCGACTAGTCTAATTTTTCACTGATATGCAATTTATATTCAAAACAATAAGCCTCTCAATCCAATCTCTATTGTCTTTAAGTCCCTCTGAGCCTAGAGGATAATTAAACACCTAGATATACAATGTTGCTCAACAGCCATCAAGTGTAGATCCATGCAGTATAAGGGTTGAAAGAGGAGCAGAGGTCCAGAGATAGAAAAATAGAATGAGAGAGGTCAGGGGGTAAGTAGGTAGAGTATTTGGAAAGTATTAGAATAAAACTTATGTGTTGCTGCGCGACTAGCTCTTAGCCCAACCAGTGGCCTCACTCTGGACCATGGGATGGATCTGCTAGCTTCTGTCTGAGCGCGGTTGGCAGACATTTTCCTGTGCTGCTTCCAGGGGCGGCCCCAAGCCTAGGGTCTGGGGATTGAGAGTTTCAGGCCCTCTCAGCAGGACCAGCAGGAGGCCCCTCTGTTCCCAGGGGCGGGGCCCAGCTGGGGGCGTGGGCTCCAAGGGCGGAGCCGCGCCTTTTTGGTTCTCAGAAGGAACTTGGCTGCTGGTTGGCCTTCAGATCCCTGCTGTGTTTCCACTGCTTTGTCAGAGTCTGTGACTGTGAGGGCGTCCTTGGTGGTGTCTTGCTCAGGGTTTCCAGCTGGAGGTTGCCCCGCTCGAGAATTGAGGGGGGGCAGATGCTGGCTCCTATTTACCCGCACCCCCTACCCACTTTTGTAAGGCAGGGTCTCAAAGCCCTCCACTCTCCAGATCCAGTGGCCTGGGTGAGGAGCCTGGTGGGCGGGTGGGAGCTGGGACAGCTCCGCCTCCCCTGGTGGTGTGCTGGGGCTTATGGGTAGCCCGCCTGTCAATCTCCAGTCAATGGCCTGAGGGAGGGGGCTGTTGAGGGGAGGGACAGGATTCTAAATTCCTTGCCCCCCTGGTCCCTCCAGTCTTTCTCGGGCGGGGTGTTGGGGTCTGAGTTAAGTTCTATTGCTTGGCACCAGCTCTGCTTTCCCGATGTGTTTGGGGACGCGCTGTATTACTCACTCCTCTGCGGGTGTTCTAAGGTGGTGGGGAGTCTTTCACTCCCCTCGGGTCTCCGCCGCCGCCTGTGTTCTGAGTCTGGGTCCCGCTGCTTGCTGTCTGGTTCCGCGTCTGGGTTCCGCTGCTTCCGCAGTTCACTGGCCCGGTTCTGTGCTGCTTTCTGCAGCCATTGGGCTCCCAGCCTGGCGCCCTCCAGTGCCGCCGCTTTTCGTGGATTAGAGCCCATGCCCGCCCCCTCTTTCCCCGCGTGGAGCCGGTGCCAGCTCAAGCCGCTTTTCGCAGCTTGGTCTGCTGCCAGCAGCCGCTTATCGCGGCTTTCCGCGGCTTTGGGCGAGAGGTGGGGGAGGGGTCCTCGCGTTCAGAATTCTTTGAGAAAGTTGGATGTGAGCTTTATCTGGATTTCTTTTCCGGTTTGAGTCCTTCTCCGTTGCTTTTTGAGTTTGTTGTCGTGGATTTCTTTAGAAAGTTGGCTCGTGGGACTCCCTGGTTCTCTCTTTTTGTCAGAGAAAGCTAAGCAGCGTCCCTATTGTCTCGGCGCCATCTTCCTTCCTCCATGGAATGAATTTATTAAGCACAATGCAGGCTCTTAGTCAGATCAGGAACAAGATTATGTGGTTCCATGAGATGAATGAGGAAAGATAAGAAAAATCTACTAAGATATCCAGATATACTTTTGAAACTAAGGTATCTGGACTCCTTTTTTTTTTTCTTTCTTGGTGGGGAGCTTGAACTTTGGACCTGGGCAAGGTCTCTTAGTTCTTTTTCCTCAAGGCTAATGCTGTACCAGTTTTAGCCACAACTCCACTTAGTTTTTGGGTGGATAAGTGGAGAGAAAAATCTTACAGGTTTTTTTTGTTTTCGTTTTTTTGCTTGCAAAGGCATTGAATCACCTTCTCCCTGGCTAGTAGAATGACAATTATGACACTCCAGAACTTGGCTAGTGATTTTTTGAAAATTGGACTTTCTTCCAAATCACGTAACTGGTTCCTAGCAAAGTTTTGAAGCCTGACTTAAATGTGACAGATTTTTGTCACTTGGAGACACTCTGTGCTGAACGTTAGAAATCTACCAGCTGGGTCACAGTGGCACTTCCAGTTTTTGTTTATGTGGTGCTGAGGAATGGAATCCAGGGTTTCATACATGCTAGGCAAGCTACATTTTCATCCCAACAATCCAGAAACAAGGGCATACTAAACCCACTAGCACAACAATGTTCATTGCAGCACTATTCATCATAGCAAAGATATGGAACCAACCCAGATGTCCCTCAGTTGATGAGTGGATCAACAAGTTGTGGTATTTGTACACAATGGAATTCTATGTTGCTGTCAGAAAGAATGACATCACCCCATTTGTTAGGAAATGGAAAGACTTAGAACAAATCATATTAAGTGAAGTAAGCCAGACTCAAAGGAACTTAGGCTCAGTGGTTTCCCTCATTCGTCATAATCAGTAGAAACCTTGGGCTCTACTAGCAGAGATTTGCAATAGAGCAAAAGGCCATATATAAGCCCTTATAATGTGAAGCTAATTGAAAGGACCTCGAGGATACTGAAACAAAAGCCACATAATGAATGATTGTTGTCCTTAATGTACTGTGTTGTCTCTCATCTCCTTTGCTGTCCCTTGGTTATCCCATATTGGTATAGTATCTCACTTTGTTATCTGATATATTGAATTTATTTGTATTTGGATATTTGAAATTTGATAGGGAAGGTGGGAAAACCAAGACGGGTGGGGGGTGTGGGGTTGGAGGGAAATGGGTACCAAGACATGTGAAAGGGTATCAATGTACGTGAATGAATGCACCTTCTATCTGGCAAATATCATGCACCCCTTTTACTAATTACAATAAAAAAAATAAAAAAAAGAAAGTGGTAGGGTGTGGGGAGGATGATGGGTTCAAATACATTTCTTCTTAGAAATATAACTCATCTGGTTGCCCTGGATTTTCCTGGCCTTCTTCTTAGAGAAAGGCCTGTTATACTGGATTTGTGGCTTGGCAATGATCAACATGTACATCTTCGAGTAAGACATCAACAACTTCCATGCCTGAGACTCGAGTTTCCTGACCATTGGCAACAGCACAGCAAAATCTTTCTTTCTCCTGAGCCACAGGCCAAGTGAGATGGCTTGAGTTGGTTGTTAGTTACAGTGGCTTGGTTACCAGGGTTCCATATTCTGTTCCATTGTGAGGGAGGCAGGGTCACCTTTCAGGGCCCAGAGGAGAGAATTTCCGGGGCTGAAGATAATTTACTTATTATAGAGAAAGAACAGAAAATGAGTCAATCCAAATCTAGGAAATATGAGAGAGCGGTTCAAGACGTCCAAAATGCAATTAGGAAGCCTAATTTAAGGCTAGTTGGTATTGAGGAGGGCGTGGAGAAAGAGGTCAATGGTATTGGAAATATACCTCAGGGAATCATCTCAGAGAATTTCCCAAATATCCAGAAGGGCAGGACCATCCAGATACGAGAAGCTTTTAGAACCCCAAACAGACCTGACCAGAAAAGAACATCCCACCGCCACATTGTGATCCGAACTGGATCAATAGAAACGAAAGAAAAGATCCTAAAGGCAGCCAGGGAAAAGGGATCAGTAACCTATAAAGGCAAACCAATCAGAATAACCACAGATTTCTCAGCAGAGACTATGCAAGCACGAAGTGACTGGAAGCATATATGCCATGCCCTTAAATCAAATAACTACCAACCAAGAATACTGTAGCCAGCTAAGCTCTCATTCATAACTGAGGGAACAATAAAAACATTCCATTCCAGGAAAAGCTGTAACAATATGTGGAAACAAAACCAACACTACACAGAATTCTCAAAGATGCTCCATACATAGAAAAGCAAAATAAAGGCAACATAGGGAAAGAAATGGCACCTAAACAGCATACCATCTAAGGACCACAAGAACTGTCAAGACACAGGCCCTACTAAAAGCTTTTAAAAATGGTAGGAACTAATAAATATCTCTCAATCCTAACTCTCAATATCAATGGACTTAACTCTCCACTTAAATGGCATAGGCTGTCTAGTTGGATCAAAAAGCAAGAGCCATCGTTCTGCTGTCTGCAAGAGACACATCTTACCCCAAAACAATCATCTTTTGAAAGTGAGAGGTTGGAATAAACTCTATCAAGCTAACTGCCCCCATAAACAGGCTGGAGTTGCCATCCTCATATCAGATACAATAGACTTCAAACTAAAATTAGTAAGAAAAGACAAAGAAGGTGACTACATACTACTAAAGGGATCTTTCCTCCAGGAAGACATAACGATCCTAAATATTTACACACCCTTTTGAAGATTCTCAAAAGATTGAAGATTCTGCCAGTGTAAGTTAGATTCCGGCATTGATATTAAATAATGCAATGAGTAGGGATTTATATTTGAAATGTCACTGTTGACAAAATCTAACACACATTTGCTTAGTATTTGCTTTTGATTTCCCAAGAAGTTCAGTACAAGCTAACATGTGTGGCATATATCGACTGGGAGAAATGATTCAGAATATGTGACTCATTTGAACAGGAGTCAGTGAAAAGATACAGAAGCAGGATACCCATATTGTGATAATTTGTATCTTTTGCATATTTTGTGTTTGTTATTAATTCCATTTGTAGTGTACATTTCTAGGTAAAAACTTTTAAAATGTTTCCAAACAATTTGTTATTTCAACAGCCATAAAAGACATTTATATGCCTGATAAAATTCACAGAATCCAAATTTTTCCACATTATTTTTTGCTTTTTGGTTTTTTTTGGTGGGTCATAGATCTTGAACTCAGCCTGGGCACTATCCCTGAGCTCTTCAGCTCCAGGCTACCACCTTACCCTGGAGCCAAGCCGCACTTCCCATTTTCTAAAGATAATTGGAGATAAGAGTCTCAGATCTTTTTGTGCCAGGATGGCTTTAAACCTTGATCCTCAGATCTCAGCCTCCTGAGTAGCTAGGATTATAGAAGTGAGCCACCACCCCATCATGCTCAGCTTTCTGTTTTTTTTAAACAAGCCCTTTGGCTGGAACTCGGTCTGAGCACTGTCCTTCAGCTTTCCTCAAGCCTAGTGATCTTCTACTTGAGCCACAGCACTACTTCTTGTTTTTTCTGTGTATGTGGTACTGCGGAATTGAACCTTCATCTTCATACAAGCACTCTATAACTATGCAAAACTCCCAGCCCCTCCACATTAGTTTTTATGATAGATCTTTCCATGCATCTAGGATGGCTAGAAATCCTTCTTGAGTTTCCCAAGATCAGGGAGTATAGGTGTGTCCCATCCTGTGTGGCTACATAACCATTGTTTAGGGTACAGTTCTCTCTTCATTCTACCCATCTAGAGCAATTTTCATCTTCCATGTATAATCATTAAACATTCAGCTCCTGTTACTCTCTTCTCCATTCTCCGGAACCATCGTGCTTTTTGGCTCTAAGGGTTTGTTGATCCTTGGAAGCTCTGGAAGGGAAAACATACCCTAGCTCTTCCTTTATGACTGCTGTATTTTTAGTTTACTGTAATCAGATTCATCTGTAAAATATAGTAAAATGTTCTTCCTTTTCAATGCATTGTTTTGCATATTTCTATCTTTTGATTATTATTAATAGTTGTGAATGGATTCTCCACATATTTGTTCTAGTCTCTGCTTTCTCTTCCGTTAGGTACAAATCTAGAAATAGAAGTGTTGGACCATATTTCTATGTAATTCTATATTTAGTACTTTTTTAGCACTCTCCACGCAATTTTTGATTGTTTTATATTCCTTGCAGAACTATTCCAAAGTTCTACTTCTTCTCACTACCTTCCCAGTAAGAGTTCGACTTTGAAAGTTGTTTTTTTGTATGCGTGTGTGTGTGTGTGTGTTGGTGTGTGTGTATGTGGATCTTTTTGTTTAAAACTATATTTATATTAACATATTTAAAGTAATGATTTCATTGTAATTTTAATTTTTCTCATGACTGTTAATATTGAACTTCTTTCTACATTTTGAACTACTATTTCTATATCTTCTTTTTAGAAAATCCTCTCCAATCTCCAATTTTTTTCCCTTTTTTGTGGGGTAGTGGGGAAAGTCATGGGGCTTGGACCTTGGGCCGTGAGCTCTTTAGTTTAAGGCTATTGTCCTACCCTGAGTATTGCCCCTCAGTTCTTCTGCTCACAGCTCCCTACCCCTCTTCCCATTATATACAGAACAAAGGTCATCCTCAGTCTTTTTGAAAAAGTAAAGCATACAGTAAATTTGTAGTATAAAACAGCAAGAAATGTATTTCTTGCCAGGTGCAGTGATTTCTACCTGTAAACCTAGCTACTCAGATATTAGGCTGATATCTAAAGATTTGGTTCAAAGCCAGCCTGCGCATTAGAAAGTCTATGAGACTCTCATCTACAGTTAACCACTAGAATATGGGAAATGGCACTGTGGTTTCATAGGTAGGGTGATAGCCTTGAGTTGAAGAGCTTAGGAACAGTGCCCAGGCCCAGAGTTCAAACCTTACAAATCCCCCAGCCAAAAAAAAAGAAAAAAAAGTTTCTTCCCCAAGTGATTATTATGCCAGACATAGAACATTAACATTCTGGGTGTACTTCACAGTACTATTACTTGATACCCTAAAATTTTGCATTATTCCCACAGTACCAGCATATGTCATCATATAATGTAGTTACTTTTCAATGGAATAATTCCATTTATAACCTAAATCTACTCCCCCGACTTATTTTTGTCGATACCACAATTGCTCTACCATGATATGCCACAAGCCATTAAACATTTTATGGTGGGTAATTGGAAAGGAGTCTGATGGAATTTTATGCCAGGCTGGCTTTGAACCATGGTCCTCAGATATCAGTCTCCTGAGTAGCTAGGATGACAGGCTTGAGCCACCAACACCTGGCTTGCCTTTTTATTTTTTTGTGGGTCTTGGGACTTGAACTCTGGGCCTAGGCACCATCCCTAAGCTTTTCAGGTCAATATTTCATGTAAGTCTAAACATTTAAGTAAAGGAATAAAATTCCAACAAAAAAGAATAAAATTCCAGACATGGTGTGTTTATAACTCAGTGCTAATTACTTGATGAAAATGTGCCATTCCAGAAGCTGGTGTCATTTGATGATGTAGCTGTGCATTTCAGCTGGGAGGAGTGGCAGAATCTGGACAATACTCAGAGGACCCTGTACAGAGATGTAATGCTGGAGACCTAGAGCAACCTGGTGTCCTTAGGTGAGCAAAAGTCAAATTCACTTGCAAGGCCAAGTGCCTTGTTATTTTGCAGATACGTGAATGTTTATCCAACTTTCAATACTATTTAAATGAAAGATTCCAGGCCCTGAGAAGTATCATTACTTTCTAAAGAAAACCTAAGGTAATTTTGTACTCAATCGTCAGGATACCTTCAGGAGACTTTGACAACAGTTCTAAATTATGTTTCCTCTAATGGAGACGACATTTCAAACTTACACAGTAATTGTAAGTGGATAAACAATCCAGAATAGATTATATATCATTATTGGAAATAGGAACTACAAATCACTAAACAGTGAGTTTATAATGGAAACCTGGCACTAGGTGCAATGTTTCATGCCTGTAATCTTAAAATATTCAGGAGGAAGAAATCTAAGAATTCTAATTTGAAGCCAGCAATGGCACAGAAATTCCCATGAAACTCTATAACTCCAAGTAACCCCTCAAAACTGTTAGTGGAGTGTCAAGAGTTTGACTTTGTGGTTGAGTGCTTGCCTAGCATGCATGAAGACCTATGCATGAAAGTGGAGCTGGGACTCAAACTGGTATTTTTCTAGCCTTGAGCAAGACAGCTAAGTTTATGCCATACAAAATGAATCCAGAGCTGGGGAAAAGTCAACCATGGAGCCAGTGAGAAATGACAAAAAAGATTTAATAGATAACTTGTGAGTAGGATGTCTGCGAACTTAAAGCAATGATGACACAGCATAAGCAATAACTCTCTACTGTTTCTAATTTACAGGGCCCTGTGTTCCCAAACCTGTATTAATTGACAAGCTAGAGCACTGTGCAGAACTCTGGATAGGAAATTCCTCTGACAAGAATATCACAGGTGAGTGAATGCATCTTCATATTGATGTTGGAGCCTGAGCCCCGTTGGTAAGTACATGTTGTGATGTACTGAGCAATAATATTCTTAGTTACCCTAAATCCTGTGTGGAACCTATGGAATTCTTTGTGAATGAATCAAGAATCATTTTCTTTTCCCAATCCTATGCTTGGTCTCAGGGCCTGAGCATGGTCCTTGGGTTTTCTCAAGCCTAGCTCTCTACTTCTTGAGTCATAGCAGCACTTCTGGCTTTTTCTTTGTATGTAGTACCTAGGAACTGAACCAGGTCTTTGTGCATGCTAGCCCAAACCCCTGGCACCAAGAATCATAGGGTGATATAATGAATTCTATGTGGCAGTAGAGTTAAAGTTAGATTTCTTTGTAGAAATCACTGTGAAACAAAATAAAATGAGAAAGCCATGAGCCCGTGGCTCATGCCTGTAATCCTAGCTACTTAGGAGGCTGAGATCTGAGGATCAAGGTTCAAAGACTGAGCTATCACAAAAACACCTTAGACTCTTGTCTCCAATGCACCAATAGAAAATGAGAAGTGGGGTTGAGGCTAAAGATATAGGGCAGTAGCTTTGAGTTGAAGAGCTCAGGAAGAACAGCCAGGTCTAGAATTCAAGTCCCATGACTGCAAAACAAGGAAGAAAGAAAGAAAGAAAGAAAGAAAGAAAGAAAGAAAGAAAGAAAGAAAGAAAGAAGAAAGAGGGAAGAAAGAGGGAAGGAAGGAAAGGAAGAAAGAAAGAAAGAAAGAAAGAAAGAAAGAAAGAAAGAAAGAAAGAAAGAAGGAAAGATATTTAATTTCTTTAAAACTAAGACTATAAATGATTGAGCAAACAAGGAATAAGTCAGGGCATTATTCTCTGATAAGGATAATATCTTTTTGCTGGTAGGAAGAGACTGGTATTCAGAACCAGACCTTTCCACCAGAAATTGAGCCTAGTGGTAGAGTGCTTGCCTAGCATGCACAAAGACACAGGTTTGATTCCTTATTACCACATACATAGAAAAAGCCAGAAGTAATGACTTCATTGGTAGGGTTCTAGTCTTGAGAAAACCCAAGGACAATGGTTAGGTCCTAAGTTCAAACCCAGGAATGGAAGGAAAAAAAACCAACAAAGTTTCAATCAACATAAGAAAATTAACTAGACAATGAGCTGGAGATTTTCAGGTCTTCCATGGTTCTGAGGGACAGGAGTGTTACAAAAGGAATTTTTATAAGACTTCAAATGGAAAGAAACAAATTTCAAAATTCCCACAAATACCTAAATTGAGACTTTAGTGAGAAATTGTAACTGAAGGGATTTAGGTGTAAGTTCTTACTCTCAAGAATCGTTCTTGCTTGGATCAAAGGCAAACAGACATATAAACCAAACTTGTGGCCGCTGAATCTAGAAAAATTCGTGTTC